>NW_028258333.1:2424242-2727272 GCF_053883595.1 Heterocephalus glaber | reverse complement strand
CTACATAATAGTTGAAAAATTTTCACAAAAGTTTAAAGATAAATTCAATATTCTATATACCATCAAGAATATTGCCATTAATTCTAATTTTAAATTACAAAATGCCCTCAAATTTTCTTTCCTGTGTGTGTGTAATCACATACTTTCTATTTATTACACTGCCACAGATTTTCTATTATATAAAGTTGTTATATTGAATACATAATCCTTACCTTATGTTTACATAAGAAATAAAACAGAAAATCTAATTGCAAGATTATGTGTGTGTGTATGTCACATGAACACACATATGTGTATAAATCTCAGGAAATCCTTGTGTTCCTCAAAAACACTCACTCCAATGATAGTTGTGTTCAAAATGAACTTGGGTTATTGGGGACTTAACTGGCCTAGGTCTATAGCAGCAGTTTGTGATATCTTTTGCACGAGATCACAATTTTTATAATTTTATATTTTATTTAGATTTTTTTCTTAGAAGAATTTAACAAAGCCTTATTTGTTGGCCATAGCAAAAATGTAAATAGTTAATGCAGCCATTAAAACTCTACTCACATTTCCTATGATTTTGACATTTAAATGTGTGATACAGATCTGTACACAAAATGAGGGTGTTACTTTACCAAAACACTTTACCTAAATCCTTGTTTAAAAAACAGTATCAATCCTGGTACCAAATTTCAATCCCTAGTACCAGAAAAAAATATGAATCTAAGATCTTCATTCTGAGATGATGAATTCTAATAATTTGTGTAAATAACACAATGATCCAACTACATATTGGTGTATGGTTGGAGGACTACCAACGAATTAAGAGTGTAAAGCAAAATCTAATTTCTTAGGAAGCATTGCTCTAAACACAAAATTGTTCTAAATACAAAATTTTTTTCCTGTTATGACATTGGTTGTAAATAGGCATGTACTGCAGATCTGATCATAGCCAGCACTGATAGACATTTTTAAGTCTTTGTTGTTCTGAAGAAAAATAGTTGGAAAGCCAGACTTCCACTTCTTGTTTCATGAAATGGCAGAATTTCAATGTCTTTATTCCCACTATTGGCCATCCTACAAGTACCATGTTAATTTATGTAAGAATGATATTATCATTGTGGGTGATAGTTATAAGAAAGGGCAGCATGCATAATTAAAAAATAGATAAAGTCATAGATCCTGACTAAGTTATGCCATTCTGTAACCATTAAAAATAATCAAACTCTGAAGGGTAATTCTTAAATAAGGAAGTTCAGAAACTACTTTTCTATGAAGAATTGACTGGCTTAACCTAGCCTTAATTCTGTCAGAAGTGATAAATTTATTTCTAATATGTGTAAATGAAGATATTTGTATTGTTTTATTGTATTGTGCTGGAAAAATAGATTAGCCAAAAATGGATATGTGTTGCTATTTATTAGACAAATTCAGGTTCAATGGGAAAATGAGAAAATAAAAATGAAAAAAATGAGACATCTATTAATATTTTTATTTTGTAGACTTACAGCTGACATTTAAAATTTACATATTATCTTCACAAAAATACTTATTTAAGTTCTTATGAGTCTCATTTTTCCAATGACAAAAACAAAGTTTTTCAAGACTTTTATCACATCAGTGACATTAATATAAATGTATAATGTATTTTTGTGTATACCTTGTTTTTAAGAAATAGTTTTCATTCCTACGACTGACCTCAATATCTTCCTCAACTGTCAGTGGAAAAATGACTCTGTGTTTTGTGGTTCTCTTTTCTGTCTGTCTTCTCATATTTCAGGGCTGTTTTCAAATGGGTAGCTGTTACTAAATTTTCCGTACCCTATACATCAGTCTGAACATCGCCATTCTATCACTTCTGCTGTTTCGGTAGTTCTGAAATATTTTCCAAAACAAGTTATTAATTTAATAAAATATTAGTGGTAACAAAAAGAATATAAAATAGTGTTTTATTTTAAGGAGATATCTGGTCATGATAAAATTTTTCATATATGGAAAATTATTCAACTGTGTACATTTTTACATTGTTTATTGTGTGGGTTTGAAAACAAAAGGGTCAGCACTCATTACTAGTTAGTTGTGTGATGACTGAGATATGCACTGGAATATAATTTGGCCATAAAATAGAAAGAAGGAAGTCTATATGTATTGCCATAGATTTGTGTCATATTATTGAATAAATGTGATGGTCATGTTAATAAATGATTTGACAATAAAATATATAAACATTAAAAATATCCAAACATTCTTAGAATACTGTTAATGGTAGTTACTCCAGATCATGAAATGAAGTTCTAGTGAAAGTGACATTGTTTATTCCTCCCTGAGAATGTTTTAAAATAACAGTCATAGCTGAGAAATTAGTCATAATTGTCAACACCAATGAAACTACTGGTGTGAAAATAAATATATCACCCAGAAAATACACATGCTATTTCATGGAAGGCTTATATTACTGCAGCAGCAACATCAGTCATTAATGTGTCCATTTATTTATCCAGCAAAAATAGCTGATTGCTGAATATATATCAGAAGCTATTCTTAGAATTAATAATGCAGTGGGAAACAAGGTGAAGTCTGTAACCTCATAACACATTCTGTGGGAGAATACACAAAAGAAACAAATAAGTGGGAGCCTATTGCAATGCAGAGCATTGACAAGGGGTATAAATAAAAAATTAATGTGCATGATGAGGTTGAGAAAATAATAAGAGATTGAGACTGATGGGGGATGTATGAAAAGTTGGTCATAAAACAATCGGTGATTATGGGAAAATAGACCAATGACTTATATAAAGTGATAGGATGATCTATGTTCATACATCAATATTTCATTTCATGATATTGGTTTTATTCTCCCTATGTTCAATTTTGATGAAAAGAAATGCTATTTGTGCACTCATGGACTGATAAAAGAGTCATTCCTTGAAGATGTAAATATTTTAAAATCTAGAGGAAACTAAATATAAATTCTAAATATTTCATAAATGGGTTATATGCCTATAATATTGAGTCATGTATTTTCTGTAGACCTGTGTGCTTGTAATTTTTTTCTTTTTATCTCTATCTCACTTAATGTAACATGTCTTTGGAGAAAAAATACATGTGTTCAGTTAGCTCATTTTAATGACTTAGAAGTGTTATTAACTTTACCTTAAGAATGTTTTTCACTTACTTAAAAAAAAACCCAACAACTCCATTGTAGTATCACATCGTAATTGTTAACTTGTATTGGAGGTACTCCAGAATTACCAGTGGTAATTTCTACCAATTCTCTGAGCTTTGCTCCACCAGTATTCTCAGGGTAATTTTTGGTGAATGAAACAGCCACGCATGATCTATTCAAGAAGTCGTCTTCCTACCCTTGGACCTTACCATTTCCTGTTTTTTGTTTCACCTTGGCATATCAACCACTCAATTTTGGGGGGCACAATATAACACCTATGAAAATCTTGACTAAAAATCTTCACTCTCAGCCTTGTCTCCTAACTTTAAAAATTCATTCATTCAGAAATTCATCATTATTCATGGTAGGATTTGTCAAAAGAGAAATTGCTGGGCCTTGCCACCAGAGCTCTGATTTGATAGTTCTAGGGTTGGACCTTACAGTTTGTTTTCTTCAAAATCCCTGGATCATGTGATGTTGCTTGTTGTGCCTTGTATCTAGATGTCCTCCCAAAGGCACATTTGATCCTAGGTGGGGCTTTTGTGAGTGAATGATCATGGGTGTGCACTGGATCATGGATTTGTGATACTGGATTAAACTAATGTTTGTTTAGCATAGTTCAGTGGTTTAACATTTATTTGGATCATACTTGTGATACTTAAGTGTTACTTGCATACACTTGAGTAAGAAATGCCAAGCTGATTGACTTAGCATATTTCTGGGAGTGATGGAATGATGGACTTAATGAATAAGAAAGACCTACCCTGGGTGTGAGTGGCACCAACCAATAGACTTGTAGCCTAGATAGAATAACAAGGGAAAGAAGAATGAATGCTTGCTGCTTCCCTCTCACCATGCCATGGACTGTTTCTCCTCTGTGATGGCCCTCTGTCATGCCTCCTTGCCTTGGAGCCAGCTGGCTATGGACTAAAACCTCTATGAACTGTGAACTAAAACAAATATTTCCTCCTTTAACTTGTAGTTGTCAAGTATTTCATTCCAGCAACAAGAAAGTAACTAAGAACCTGCTAGTTCATAGATTACATTCTGAGAATTGCTGTTCTGTATGAGGACCCCTGTCATCCTAAGAAAATCAATAGCAATCACTTTAAATAGACACAACCTTTTCCTTCTAGCACCTTACTTAGAAAGAATAACCAAACTTTTAAACAAATACAAATATCTATCTCTGTGCCTCAACTGAGCAGAGTAGGATGAATGCCAAAGCTATGCTGATTGGTCTCAAATTTTTCTATTCAACTAACTATCCAAAATGTTTGCTGTTTCCCTTCTCTCTAGTTTTATGAATTACTAATTTCTCTTGTAAACACAAAATGAATTGAAAATTACCATAACTTTGAAAGTTAATAATGGAGATGTCAATGAGAACTTCAAACATTAAAAATGAGTATAGAGATTGGAAAATTATTGAGCCCTCGAATAAAGTAATGAATGCAATATGAACACACACACAAGAAATGAAGTATTTCCTTGCTGAATATAAAGTTTTCTTGCCCTACGACATGCAATTTAGATACGCTAAAGAAAATCAAATATATTTCAAAATCTACAAGGTGTTTTAAATTGGAAGAAATCAGGGAATTGGGGAAGAGATATCTAATGTATAATTTTATTGCATTTGTTTTGACAAAATATGTATTAATATTCTACTAAGTATTATAAAACTTTTAATTGTTAATAGTGCATAATTATGCCTTGAAATCTGATGACTCTAAAGTATTGGAAAGATTTTCAGCAGTAGAATGAACCTGACTGTCCATTGACAGATGAATGAAGAAAATGTAGTCTGTGCACAAAATTAAATAATATTCAGTGCTAAAACCCTATCATTTGTGAAAACATGGATAAACTTGTAAGGCCCTATTAAATGTATTAAATCATTCACCAACATGAGAAATATATGATCTCATTCACATGGTACTCTAAAATAACTGATCATGTACATAGAAAGGCAAAAATGGCGATTATCAAATCACTGGTGTTGAGAAAAGGCAGGGTGGGGAGATGTTTGTCAAAGAATACAAAATTTCAGTTAGGTAAGAGGAATAGGTTCAAGAGATCTGTGCTGATTATTCTTGACCGTCAACTTGATTGGATACAGAGACACCTTTGGGATTAGAAAAACACATTTAGGTTGACTGGTTGAGCAGGTAGGTCATGGGATATGAACATGAAGATTGTACGTAGTTCTTGCTCCTTCATTGTCTTTCTGTTGCCTGATGCCATCAGTTGAACAGATTTTCTACACCATGCACTTCTGCCATGATTTTTTGCTTTGGAAAAAGTGAACCATGGACTGAATCTTTGAAACCATGAGCCAAGTCAAACAACTGCTCCTTTAATTTGTGGGTATCAAAATTTTGTCTCAGCAGTGGTAGAGTTGAATAATGGATTTATTGTAGAATGTGATGTCTATGCTTAATAGAGTATTTGTAAAAATGCAAAAATAATTTGAAATCTTGCAGCACAAACTGTATGCAGCACAATTTTTAAATAATGTTGATGTATTACTTGACACCTTTAACTCTGATAATTTTTAAGTGAAAAAATGTATTTAATTCTCTAAAGATTCTAATATATACATTTAACGTATACTAGGTGTGAGGACATTAAAATATACTTTCAAGCATATTTTTCTGTTACTGGCACTAGAAAGGTTGTTATAATTGAAGTTATATTTCAAGCATTATTTCAAGAGATATCAATGAACAGTCTCTCTGGTGGCTAGGAGATTATAGGTAGAAAACAAAGTTATCTCTTTGCTCTATTTTATCTTATTTTATAGCATTTTTACAATATAAATGATCTAGTGTTGTAATTTATATTTTTCAAAAACAGATCAAACTGGCCATGTTGGTCCAATTGTAGTCTCAGCTCCTGGGAAGGTTGAGGTGGGAGGAACAGGAGTACAAGGCCCACCTGGGCAACTTAGTGAGACCTTGTCTCAAAATAAAAAATTAAAAGTGCTCGGATGCAGCTGGGCATTTGCCTAGCATGCAAGAGACCCTAAATTTAATCTCTCGAGCCACACATGTAAAAGCAAATCAAGTCAGGGAATAAGTTCTTGATTACTAACCATTTCATTTATATAAAATATTGTGTGGTTTTACATGTAGACATAAATTAATATATTCTTCTAACAGAGATTTATTGTGGTACTTACAATTAATTTATCCAAACATAAATGAGAGGTTAGAACATCACAATTCACAAGAGAGAAACCAAGTCCTGCATTTTCTATATTTCTCTAGAAAGAAAATATTTGACCAATATGTTACTCAAGTATTTATTACCACTATACCAAACATAGATTTATATTTTCAGGTTGACAGTTTCATTAAACTCCAACTTATTGAAAAAAATAGTATAGATTTTTTTGCTAAGTAATGTGATAGTAATGTCATAGAAAGACAATAACATAATTAGGCAAAGTAATTTTAAAAATTGGGTTATTTTTTCCTCTAAAACAATTTCTCATAACCTTTTATCTCACTCTTTGAGTTTTTCATTACAATTGTGAACTTTTCTATTTTAACAAAGGAGAGAACAACTTTGAATGTTAGCCCCATAACTTTCTTCTTGTCCTTTTCTTTAAAGATACTAAACTGAACATTTACTTTGAAAAAGCATAATATAACCTTTGTCTCAGGAAAAAGTCAATGTATTAATGAGATACAAAATATGTCTGCAAAACATAGTGTTAGTTAAATATCTTAGGGATTTTTTTTCTCTAAAATCCCTCTCAGTTTACACTTATTATAAATTCTAGGGTTAATGTTTTGATAAAATTTAGTTTTTATACATTCTCAGAATTTCTATGCATTTTCTGCTTCTTTGACATCCTTTACTAGCATGTTTAATTGTCTGTTAACTATAGATCTGCATATTGTCACTTTGTAATTCTGCTCATTTTTATACCATAGCATCATTTTTTAAAAATTAGTGATTAATATTTTCCTTCTGTCGACTTTAAGATGTTACAGAATGTTAAAAAATATCATTATCCAAAAAATACATTCTATCAAATTTACATACGTATTGAGCTATCAGAAATGTTAATATGTGAAATATGAGTCAAACAACTATGAAAAACTTGTAATTGATTTTCAAATTGCTACCTATTTTTCTGAAAATACACTAAAGAGCAAAACATTCATATGTAACAAATGTAAACACAATTCTAACAATTTGAAATAACTAGGGAACACCTCTTGTGAAGTAAATCATGAAGATTAACTTAAATATCTTATCATTGCAAATATTAGCTAGTGCAGTTACCCTAAGAAGCAACGGCTCTGTCCGACAGACTTTCAACATGTAGCAGATGAAGTTTTCCTAAGTGAATTTATAAAGTAAGGTAGAAATGCTTTCACATACACTGTGTTGATAAGCCAGGATAAAAGGATATGAGTAAGAATAAGAAATACAACAGTGATAACTTTTAATTTGCTACGACGTCTCAACACCATTTCACATAATTGATTTTGAATATTGTTTCAAAGCATAGTTCATCTTCAGAGCCATCATCCAAAAACAAATGAAAGTGGTGTATTTTTTTTTTTTTTCGGTACCAGGGATCGAACTTGGGACCTTGTGCTTGAAAGGCAGGCACCAGAACCACTGAGCTAAATCCCTGGTATATTTTGTTTTCGTTTCCTTGTTATCAACATTCATAACAAAGAGTTTAAATAAACTTGGGGAAACAAAGAGAGATTTATTATAAGTATTAAGCTGAACTCTACCAGGAAAACATTATTAACTAAAAATTTCCTCCCCATTTTAATAGATTAATAGGTCCTTTTCTATTTTCTATTCTGAATAATAAATTGAAGTTTCACTTGAATTTGTGTAGTGACAAATTTCACTTTTGGCATTGTGGGAAAATATATGCTTGTAAAGAAGTTCAGGTGAAAATCAAATGTAAGCTCTTCTGAGTTATTTGAGCTCTGGGATCTGTTCTAACAGACAAAGTACTTGTGGGAAAAACACTTTAGAGTGAGAGGCCTCAGAAGGGGGAGAAGGTTAAATGAATCCCCTCACTGACCACCCCAGAGTGAATCAGTTGCAGCTCCGTAGAGCCTGCAGAGAGTCAAGTGGAAACCACAGCACTGTAATGACACAAAGAAAAGAAGAATTTTTAATCCCAATCTAGAAGCTCAGGCTACTCACTATATCAAAATCATCTGTGCATGAAGCGTTAAATTATATATTTTTTAAACTGTGATGTTTGTATCCATTTGTATTTTTCTTCACTTGTTAAGTAAAAATGAACCAACTTTTTTGTGCTGGGATTTCTAGTTTGTATTTCACTCTTAAAAACCGCCTGAAGGGTACCAATGCTTTTTAAAACAAAATTTCACATTACAAAGTATATGAAACATGCCTTTAATTATTTTACTGGTAAATGTCCAGAACTACAATTTTAAAAATATTTTAGGTGACATTTTAGTTGCACACACATTATTAATGGACTCACTGCTTCATTTCTCTGCATGAAAGTGCTGCGGTCAATCCTTGATTTAAACATTTTTCATTTGTTAGAATGAAAACCCACCTCCAAATCAAAAAAGATAAGTTTAAGTGACTTGTTCAAGAGACTTGAATCAGTAAATATTGCTCAAATATTAGAATAAAAATATGGCAGAAAGTGCAAATTTAACTTCTTAAAAATGGCATAATGACAGAGAAAAATATTCAAAGTTGAAATTTATGTTGATATTCAATTACATGCACTGATTGTACCAAGTACAGACTGTCAGAGCAATGTACATTACATCTTTTTTATAAAGATTAAAGAAAAGTTGAACTATCTTTATAATCTGATAATGGAAAAGGAAAAATCTAAAATTGTGCTGAAGATGAATAATGTGGAATCTCTTTCTGGCTCAGCTGTAGATAACATGAGGAGACCAGAAAATCTCCTTTCTAAAGATTGCAGGATATTCTGGAGTATTTTCTTTTTGCGTGGAGATAGTCTAATCCAACCTGGTTGGCATTCCTATGAACCTCAAAGCACATGAGATATCTGAGAACTCAAACTCTGCAACCAAATGTCACTCCTACCACATGACTCTTCTTAAAGAAAGTTATGAGGTTTGCCCTTTTAAAGCACAATCAGAATAAGACATTTGTTGAAATGGGAGATAGAGTATAAGATGACAATTTCAGGGGAGTGCAGCAAAGCAAAGCATGTGACTACTGGTCCCTGGTCCCTTGCATCTTTGCCATTTTTTTAATTGCTAGAGTTCTACTAATAGGTATTGCTATCTCTTTTTCACAGAACTGCAAAAAATCGGTGACTTGACTCCCTGTCCTGGTGTAATGGAAATTTGAAAACATTTTTGCAAATTATTTGACAGGTTTCCCATTGAGAATCTCCTACCCTCAAATGTGCATGAATTTGAATTTGGTATAATAATAGCATAGGAAAAGTAGCATGTGGAGGTCACCAGTGGCAGTTCTAATACCTAGGCTCTTTCTGCCTGGGTTGTTTGGATACTCCATCCAGAAGAAGCTGGTAACCTCATAAGAAGTCTGATTCCCAATATTTCAGGCCCAAGGTGCTCCCAGTGAAAGCCAGCACCAGTGATATCACAGATTAAGTCATCTTGGATATTGAGCCCACTGTGAACTTTAGATGACCACTGACACAGTTACCTATGTCACCTGAAAGACCTGAGTGAAAACCTCCCACAAACTCCCCCCCAAAACTTTAAGTTCTATTTTAGTTTATGAGTACATGAGTATAGCACATAAAGTTTACATTCTTTGTGGGAAGTTGGTACATGTACACAAGGCATCTTAATTCTTTTCTTATCCTTTATCCCTTCCTTCTCTGGACACATCTCTTAATCCCCTTTTTTGTTTGTTGTTTTTTTCTTCACCTTTGCAGTGCATAATGTTTACATTCCTTAACTGGATTCTAGCATGGACCATGACACTCTCTTCTATCAGGAGTGGCCTCCCAGTGTATCCATCTCCCTTGAGTGCTGGCGAGACTTGTCAATGGGAAAGGACATTGTGTCATGTAATGTAAGACAAAGGTAACAGTACAATTGCTCCTGTGATCATGTTACATTTTCTCAGGCTCTGTTATGGGTACTGCATATAGAAGCTGCTTTTGGTGACCTTGAGAAGACTGCCCAGCTATTGTATGAGCAGACTTCCAACCCATGAATATACTTGCTGCTAAATGATTGTTGTTTAAGCTACTAACCTTTGGTCTAATTGATTGCACAATAACAAGGATGAACAATGGGTCCCAAAATATGAGAAAGGTAAACTAGTTATTTCAGACCAATAAGTTTTTGGTGTAGTGTGTGAGAATTATTAGGAAGTAACTTGAAGATGTTTTATTATGCATAAATAGTAAAAAGACCATTTCCTTTTTGTTTGATCTTTTCTCTATCGAGATAATTATTTACCAATGTCCAAAACACTAGGGCTATGGGACAACTTAGACTATTGCTCTGAAATTCAGAATTACAGGGAAATATAAACAGAAAAGTTATTTCCAAGTAATTTCCAAAAGGGGAAATGTATATCTCATTTTCACACACACGCGCGCGTGTGCACACACACACAAACAAATAAAAACTCTTGAAAATATCTTCTACTAAGGTCCCGAGTTTCTTAGCTCAGGGACTTACACAATGAAGTTATAAGTTGCTTCTTCAAAGTGTCTCTTGCACTCATGTCCATGTGGTGACCGCCTGTCTGAAGACATGGCATGTGGAGGTTTTGCACTCACAGAGTCCCTATTCCAAAAGGAATGAAGGCAGCTTTTCTCTTCTCCCACTTGCGATGTAATCTCATCAACCTTCTGCATCTGTTTCCAAAGTCCCTTTTCATGAGTACAGCTTCCTTCCATGGTGCTAGAGTAATTGAGTTTGTATCTTTGCTGTCTCCAAAGTGTATTTGGTTATTCAGAAAAATCTTACAAACCTCTCAGAATTTATCTATTTAAAAATGAGGCAATTAATAATACATGAGATACATATACTATCTCAGTGGCTTAAAAGATAAATGTTTAGAGTATTTCCAGGACATCTGAGGTGAACTGTGGATACATCACACTTTATTTTGAGTGTAAATCACTTAGTCTGCTATTTTAAGGATAGTTGTCATGATATTAACATGACATTTTGATAAGTTATACAGTAACAAACTATGAAGTATTTTTAAGAAAAATGTTCCTAGTTTTTGACTGCTACTTAAATCTGCATGAATGTTTTTCATTCATTAGCTTTCTTGAGATGCTTCTTTTTTTTTCTTTGTTCTTTTCTTATTGGTATTTTATTTTATTGGTACTGGGGATCGAACTTGGGACCTTGAGCTTGCGAGGCAGGTGGTGGAACCACTGAGCTAAATCTCTGGCCCTTTATCGGTGTTTTAAAAGCATGGACACCCAAGGTCATGTTTAGTGTGTTTAGCACACCTGTTTTATGGTTTCTGTTTCTCAGCTGTCTCCTTTCTCATGTCACTTTTGTATTTAAATGCTCAAAACCTGTAGAAGGTAATTGAATGGCTTGAATTTCTTCGATATATAGATAGTGAATAATATGGTAATAGGTCTAGCCTCCTGGATGTTGCCATTCATAAAATGATTCAAAACCTGAAAACAGACATGGGGTTGGTATTCAGAACATTATTTTTAAAAAACACTTCAAAGAAAAACAAGGAATAAGTGAGTACAAATGGGATGAAAATGGAAGGAAGATATTCAATGAGGTTGACTGGTTCTGAACGTGGACTATTTCTTATAAAAGTAACCATTTCTTTTCCTAGTCTTCTCCTCCAAGTCATCAAGTTTCCTGAAATCAATGCCTACAACAAAATAACAATTTTCACATTCCTATCCTTACTTAGCTATTCCTTTTTGTCTAAGTTGAAAGAATCTTTCTTTGTCTCACTCTTCATATTTACATTCAAAAAAGCTGAAGTCCAAGTTTGCTTGAATATTTGGTGACTGGTATACGTGCGTATTTTTTCTTTGCTATATTTGGTTTACTATTTTACCAGTGTATCACAGTAAGAAGGTCACAATAACGCTGCATTAGTCAGCTTTCATTATTAGAGCCAAATACCTGACACACACACAAATAAGGAAGAGTTTACTTTTCCTCATGGTTTCAGGGTGTTCAGCTTAAGGTCAGCTGGCTTCAGGGTAGGAATGTGATTGTGAAAGGGCGTGATGGAAGAAAAGCTCCCTTCATGGTGGCTGGGAGGCAGAACCGGAAACAGCTGCAGAGAGGAAGGGGCCTGGGAACAGATGCTGAGCTCAAGGACATGCTTTCATGACCCAGGTGGACAGGCCCAGACCTATCTCCTGGGTGGCTCCCAAGTCAGTCACCTGCACAATCTAGCTCAACTGAATTCCGAAAAAAGGGAATCTTTTAAAATTAGAAATATAGACATTAAAATAATGAGTGAAAGTACTATATTCATTAATAATATCTCGTATGAAAACTTCAACAACGAATAACATATGCTCTAATCTGTTGCCTCAAAATCAAAGTCATTTTGAAACTGAACTGCAGATTGCTGTTATGTTTTCCTTTAATGGTTGCTAATCAGATGGCAATACCTCCCCTTAACTAATCAGCCTAATATGTACACCTCACATAACTGGTAAAAACTCAACATTGTGCTTCAGCTATTATACTGTATTTTTATATTTACATGTAATGCCTACCTAATGACAGATCACAGTTACTATACTTTAACCCATCACTTATCTTTCAAAGAAATTATGAAAATAAAATAATGTAATTTATATTTGGACACATTTAATATCTTTGGAACTTTACACTTCTTTCTGTGGATCTTAGTTTCCATTGTTATCAATTTTCTTTACTCCTAAAATTTTGTAGTAATTTTTCTGTCAGCATATTCTTATTTTTTGAAAACATGTTTTTGTCAGTTTTATTCTTGAGGGATATTTTATTTTATTTTTGAGGGATATTTTGCTGATTAGAGAGTTCTGGAATTTGACTGTTGCATTTATTTTTTTCTAGCATGTTTAAAATGCTATTTTACTTCTTGTGGCTTAATCAGTTTATTGCCATTCTTATTATTTTTTATTATTCTTATTATATGTAGTATACCAGGGGTCTCCGGCTACTTTTAAGTTATCTATCCTTTTCTTTGATTCTTAGCAATGTATAAAGAGCCCAGATGCTACTAGTTGATTGGATGGTTGGACTTGAAGTTATACTGCTTGGGAATTATTGGACTTTCTGGATCTGTGGGATGATATTTTTTATAAAATTTGTGAAATACTGTGACCATTGTTTCTTCAAATGTGTTTTTTCTCAATTTCTTATATATCTCTTTCTGAAACACCAAGAAAACCTTGTATTAGTTAATACTGTCCACAAGTTAATGATATTATGCTTATTTTTTTATTAAATATATTTTGTATTTGGATGTTATGCTTTATATTTGGGTAATTTTTGACCCGTTTTCAATTTAATGATCATATCTTTGCAGGTATCCAATCTGCCTTTCTCTACTGGTCAGTCTCCTCTTGAAGTTACTCCTCTCAAAGTCATTGTTTTTTCAATTCTCTATTCTACTTGGTTATTTTTAGAATATACCTTTTCAATTGCATAGTATTTTAAACTTATTATGGTTATTTTTCTTATAAATTATTTAGCATATGTACACGATTGATTTGAAACATTATCTGTTAATCCCAGTGCTTGCTTCATGTATCAGTGATTATTCTAATCATTGTTGTTGCTGGCCACACTGTTGTTACTTCTTCCTCACCATTTTTATGACTTTTGTTTATACTCAGAACCCACGTATGAAAGGAGTAGAATGAGAGATATTTTGTTTCTTTTAATTTTTCAGAGAATAAGAACTCTTCTCTGTAAGACAGTTTGCTACTGATGATTCAGAATCCTCCAAACATCAAGGGTGGGCTGAGATGGAGGAGATGGGAAACCCAGTCTCTAATTTGATTGCATTTCTAAGTGGCTGTGAAGTGTGATGTCATTTTATGTGAGAGCAGATGGATTCATTTTCCAATACTCGTGTTTCAGTTTCTGTTAAAATCTGGAAAGACCTCATAATATTAACTGCAAAGAAAAAAAAAGAAAAACCTACGGAGCGTGAATATTGTTTGGTTATAAATCTTTCTGTGCTGTCCTTTATCGAAAGACTGTTAGTAAATGGGACATGAATCATCAAGCTCTAAGATTTGCTTCCATGTTTTGACTCCTCTATCCTTTGACCTCTCTTCTCAGTGACTGCCTTGGAAGTCTTGGTCCAATTCTATTTATTCCACCATCTTCCTGTCTACAGACCCACAGCTCTGGGTCAGGTGATTAGGTGCACCTTGACAGCTGATTATTGTCCTGTAACTGTCAAAGGCTTGTCCTTCCTTATAATTTAATCATTGTGCTATTCCATCTACCAGTCTTATTAGCTACAAAGAAGACTATTTTAGAAATGTTTTGTAGTTTTTTTCTTCCTCATTTCTATGAGATAAAGGAATTTTGCGCTTTCTCCCTGGTTTGACCTCTTAACCAGAATTAGGCTAGTCATTGTTCAATATGAGTGTACTTGAAACTTATTATCACCCTTATTAAATCATTGTGACTCGCATGGCTATATATATATATATATATATATATTGAGAGAGAGAGAATATCTTATCTAGAATAATGCTACTATCTTTTGTTGATGCTGGAATCAAGTGCATGACTCCTCAGAAGAGGAAGGGGAAGTTGTCCATGGAAAAAGTCACCAGAAAGGAAAAGTAATGGTGAGAATTCAGACCACAGATCACAGAACAGAAGCCCTAGTGACCTGGGCAGAACTGTGATGCTGCCCAGGTTATGCCCCCTCTCACATCAAGGGAGGCTCTTTTCGTGGCTCCGCTTTTAGCTTTGGATGTGGCTGTCAACGCTGGACTTATAGAAACGTCACTCTACTCTCTCTGCATCATCACTCAGCGTTCTTCTTGGGCATCTATTTCAGGTGTCTGTCCCAAGTGTGTTCTCTTTCTCTTCTCTGCTTATCCGGACATATTGGACTCTTACTGCAGTATCACGCCATCTTCAACAGCACCTTAATGATGTCTATAAAGACCTTATTTACAAAAATATCACATCAACAAGTACCAGGAGGTAAAACTTCAACATAGATTTTTCCAGAAATAATCTGACCTACAACATGACCATAGTCTTGGTTTGTGCAGTGAAATACTGAGTTTTAGGCAAAACGTTGAATCCAAGGCAACATTGAGAGGAGGTGACAGAAGGTACCACCTGAATTTCAGCTTTATCATTACTATGTTCCATCACACACATCTTTGTCTCACAAGGAAGCCCTCTGTTCTCTTCCTAAGTTATTCTGTTCAGGTTATTTGTGTAGTGTTAAATCCCTTTCTTGTTACTGGCGTCCTAAGGACCCACACGTAACTCTGACTATGAAAGCAAAAGTTAGATAGAGAAGTTTAGAAAAATGAGAAAACATACAAATCAACTCAAAACAAGACACCAAAATAATATATACAGGGAAGGTAAACACGAATACATGAGCACACACTTAGAAATTTATATAGGTACACATATAATTTATAGATTTGATTTTTTAAAAAATTAGTATGATTTTCCACACCACTGTATAAAGATAAGAACATTTTATAAATGAATTTTTACTTACAAATATATATATGAATTATAACCCTTACAATTATTCCTATCTTCAGGACTAGTTCAAATTCTCATTGTTTTGAAACTAACATTTTAATTTTTGAGAATCATATCTCTAGGCATTCCACTCAAATTTCTCATGTAGTATGTTTTGTCTTAAAATGTTGAGATTTTCAAATATTAAGAAGTGTAAAAAGTGTGTTATATGACCTCACTGGGTAAGCCTGAGCTTCCCTTATGTAGAGCTTTGCCAAGAGATTCCACTCCTTCAGAGCCAAGTGGAGGGAAATAAAGAAACAGTTGACACTGAATTCAATACAATGTTCTTTGAGCAAATCAGCCTCTGAATCATGTGTTTTCCACACATGCACAACTTTGGCATTTGTACTTGAATGCTGTTTCTCTCATCCGTAGTAGACCTGAAAATTATATAGTCTGGTGTTAACAACTTATTCCACATATGAAGTGTTTTTGTTCCAGAGGAAATGGATTTTAGTTGATGTCTGTTTATTTATAGAAGAAAAGTACAATTTCAGGTCACTGGATGTTCAAGTGAGTATTCAGAAATATTTGTGAGGACAACATTCCCCACCCTTGTACACAGATGTGTAGTATACTCACAGTACACAAGTGACCTGCTGCTGTTCTTGCTATCTTTGTGTCATTATAAATCTCTGGAGCCAATTGTTTTCATGGTGTCAGAGTTTATCTTCACACTGCAGGTTTCACAGGGGTTCAGTCTGCCACTTTACATTAGTTACTGATTGTTACAAGCTTAATTTTTGAACTACCTTTTCCTATGAAATCTGTAATACAAAAATAAATTGTATTTACTATAATTGTATTCTCTTCTATTAATGTTTCAAGCTGTTTGGTCTCTGACAGTGCTGGTCAACTTTTCAAACCTACTGAAAGCAGTATTTAAAAAACATAGGTTTCCCCCACAAAACTCCTGCTACAGTATATTAAGAAACTAAATTTATTTTCAGATAATTGAACTTGAAATGTTAAATGGAAGCATTTCTTTCTAGAAAGAAATGCTCTTATTTCTTCTTTTGTAACAATTAGTGTTGCATCTTTAGACAATTAATCAATTTCACCCTGTGGATCTTATGTATATCAATTTAAAAATCTTTAATTGCTTTCTGTTGAGAACAATAGAGAAGGAATTGTTTATTTGTTCTCTTTCTTACATGTTTTCTTGCCCTATATCTAGTCCTGAATAATAATCCTATATAAGAAGGAAAAGTGATGCTGAAGCACACCATATATTAGAAATAATGTTTTGCAAATATAAGGGCTATATTACTGAGTAGGCTCAAAAATAAAACTAGAATCCGGAGTCAGACTCAAAACTTGTGTTTTTATTTTTGATTAGAAAAATGTTCCCTTACTTCCTAGTATTTTGACTACTTGAGGAGATTATAAATGTTTTATGAATTCTCCAGTAAAATTAGAAAATCAAATTTTAGTATGTAATATATTAAGTTTTTTCTTTTGTATTTCTCTTATTAGGTAAAACCAAAGTGGGACAAAATAGTATCTTCGTTTTGTTTTTGTTTTTGCTTTTGTTTCTTTGGAGCAGGATCTCCCTTTGTAGTTCAGGCTGCCCCTGAACTTACTATGTAGCCCGGGATGGGTTCGAATTCGCAGCAACCCTCCTGCCTCCTGAGTGCTGGGATTACAGGTAGGTACCTTTACGCCCAGCTCCAACATAGTATCTGTTTACTTTGGGGCATGTTCAAGAGAGAGAAAAACACCAAATTCATTCTCTTTCTGCCTTGATGAAATACAATGTCTCTCTATGTGTTAAGTGGATCGTGTTAACTTCTTTGGCTTGGTAAGTCATTGAGGGGGTTCGTAAAGCACACTTCTGCATGTGTTTGGCTGGGTCAAGGAAGCACAACCCTGGGGACTCTATCTGGTCCTTGCCCTTTTCTTTCTGGTACTATTCCTCTGCTCTACTTGCTGCCCACCATGAGCTGAACATGCTTGCTCTTCCACACTCTTCGGCCATGAAGTTTCTGATTTGGAGCCACTGACTATGAACAGAATCCCCTAAATTTATAAGCTAACTCAAATTCCTTTTCCTTTAAGTTGTCAGTATTTGGTATTGTGTCGCAGTAACAGGAGATCTGACTGATCCACTGTTTCTTCTGGGTTCTATCGTATTCCTATTATTTCCTTCTTCAATACTGCGGAAACTGAGGCACTGGTCTGACCAATCACAGTGCCAGTTGGAGTGCTGAAAACACTGCTTTATTGAGCTTCACCCTTCTCTTTCTCTTTATTTTTAGTATTCATAATTTGCTATTTTTTATATTACTTAAAGCTGCTGGGAAATAAAACTAATAGCCTACAAATATATTTATTATAAAGTATTCCCTCATACAGTCATGGAGGCTGAAAAGTTCGACCATGTGCCTGCCATCGAATATCTCATTCTGTTCTGAGTGTCTCTAAAGGAAAGATGTGGACTTTCCTAAGATAGCAGAGTGTGTGGTACACTTAGAATTGTATACAGTGATACCTTGGTTCACTAATGCTTTTGTAAACAATTTGGTTCACTAACAGAAATGTTTGGAAAAAAATTGTTTTGTTTCCAAAATCTGCAATGGGAGGCAAACACAACTGTGTCCATCTTTCCTACACAAACACAGAGATGGTCATCTCTTCCAAAATCATAGAACCAATTAAGTTTGTGAACCGAGGTACATGCTTTTTTCCTAGCTAAGAGTACTAGGTTTCAAGAGGCAGATTCTATCTTATTTTTTCCTTAGTACAGTAGAACAACTATTATTAGGTATTTATCATTAGCAAGCAATATTCTTGAACTTTATTGATATTAAAATAAATAAAACATCAGTCTGCCTAGAAAGCATGCATGTTAGAGATCAGAGAAACTGGATAATGGATCGTCTGGGGCAAGAAATTGAAGGGTGATGCTCAAAATTTAGAGAAGAAAGAAAAAAATGTTTTGGTAAATAAAGACATATAACTAGAGTCTAAATGACTGACATGAAGAGTTTAGGTGGGCAAAGATACTATGGTTCTTCCAAGGAGACAAATAGGGAGGGTGTTGGAAGCATGATGTATGTGAAATATGTGTGTCCAAGTTTTAGGACTGGAGAATTATGGTTCTCAGAGTTTGGTGCACAGTAGAATCACACAGAAAGCTTCCAAAACAGATGTTGCACCCCACTAGGAGAGTTTTTCATTTGACAGCTCAGGGTCAAGGCATGAGAACTGCATCTCAAATAAATTTGCAAGTTATGTTGACAGTCTTGTGTGAGGATCTTAATTTGAAAACGTGGAACAATATTTCACATTAAGATCCTCACACAAGAGAGTCAACATTGGTTCCAAGTTTTCATTTGATTGGGCTCAATATGGTGGTTTTGTGAAATATAACTTGAAAGCGATAAGAAAGAAGTGTGGTTAAATCAATCGATTATTCAAGAGTCAGTGAAGAAGAGTCTAGTAATACCAATAGGAGTCAGAGTCATTTGTGCTTCTAGACCAAAATACCATAGTTGGATGGCTTGTCAAACTTGGAAATTTATTTCTCATACTACTAGATCCTTGTAGGCCCAAGCTGAGACACTACCATATTCAGTGTCCGGTGATGGCCTAATTCCTGGTTCACAGATGCCATTTTTCTTGCACACGGTTGACAGACACACCTGGATCTTTGCTGTATGTATTTTAAGGAACAAATTCTCATTATGAAGGCTCAGCCATTGTATCTAACAACTTCCCACAAGGCTCTGCCTCTTAATATCAGATATTTGGCAATCAGAATGTCAATCAAAGAATTTGGGTAAGACACAGATGTTCAGACAACAGCAATACTTACAGAGATGTTTGAATGTCTTTAGAATTATTAAATGAAAACTTTTGATCGTTTTGAAACAAGATGAAAGAAAAATCTAGGATAACTTCAAAGCCTTCGAATTTTATGAGTGATGATTATGACATACCTGAAAAATGGAATGAGGGCTAAAGGACAAATTTCAGAGACAAGATGATAGGTCCAAAGACATATGTGTTGATACAAAAATGAGAGTATATTTGCAGTACAGGTGTCCTTCATGTGTAAAGTTCAAGGATTCTATCATTCAAGAATATTTGAGGAAAAACTGTACTTTCAGGTAGGATCAGCAAACATGGTAATTAATAGTCACTAAAAACTACGGAGGAGGAGAAAAATATTTAGACTTATGGGAAACATAGAACATCAAGATAGAATTAAAGGGGTAGAAAAATATTAATTATCATAGAAGCTAAATGAATAAAAAATTCCAAAATGGGGGGAGTAGATTCAAGATGTGGCAATACAGTGATCATCACTGAAGTTAGAAAATTTTCTGAGAGAGAAACAGCTAGAATTGAGATACCATTTCGACTGAGAAAGCAAGCGTTAGTGCAACTGATTTTTACAAACTGCAATTGCTCATGAAAACAGAAAATGGGACACAGGTATACTCACAAGAAATAAAATGATGATGTAAATTATTATGGGGACCTTTGAATATAATCTATAAATATAAATATCATCTATGGTAATTTTTCAAAGAACATCGAGCTAAATGCTCTTCATTTGCTATTGCACAGACTGCTCTACTTACACCAAATTTGCATGCAGAGTACTTAAAACAATTAGCCTTCTCACATGCTATAGTGCTAGTGCCTTGCTGGAATGGACAAACACCAAGGTAATTTTGATATAGCCTGCAGCCTGCAATAGATTAGTCTGAGATTTCATCCAATTAAATTGGAGCCAAACTGGTTTATTTTTTCCTCAAGATCCTCCTGGAGTTAGGCTATGGAAATTTTGTTGTTATTCCTTACATATCTACCCCATCTTTTAGAAGGTGAAACATCCAGCTGCAGTTTTGTATCTTCCAAAAGATAACTGTTTCCTGCATTGAATTCAGACAACTTGCTCACCCTGCTTTAGGTAACGTAAGTAAAATTGAGAAAGTTTAGAGTGACATCAGAAAGAGAGAGGTCTCATTTATATTTATTTTTATGTGTATGTTTTCAGGGACTGTTGAGGAAAAACTAGCTATTTGCACAATTTAATTTCTTTGTGTGCAATCATACTTAGTTTTATTCTTCAAGATGGTAAAGATTTAACTAATTTTTAAGACTCCAATCTGCACTCATGTTTTACTGCAACCAGGTGTAGAGAGACAGGTGTTTTGCCAACTGTGTCTAATTACCCTAGACACTTTGGAATTTGTTTGGCTAAAAGGCATAGAGATTACGTAATTTAGGAATGACAGCATCTGGGCCCAATGGAGCTTCTAAAGAAATCAATAAATGAAAGAAGAGATATATTATTAGTTACTATGCTCTCAGACTAGCCTGTTAAAACTTTATTTTCTACTTGTGATTTTACCAGTTTAAAATTCTTAAATGTTACTCTATATATTTGTATTTTCCAATGAAAAAGCTTGTTTATAACTGTGAATAATTAACTTTAAAATAAATAAATATATTTCTAATTTATAAGTAATAAAATGTATTTAGTGTTAAATTTGAAATCTTTTGTTTTAGTGTTTCTTTCCTCTTTCACCTAAAAAGAGAAACTATGTAGCAAAATTGCACCTTGGACTTATTTTTGAAAAAAAAAAAAAAACTAACATTGATCCCTTTCTCTCACTGCAGAAGTTCTGTCAGGAGCCCTCATGACTGGCTCAATCTGCCTTCTAATAAAGAGATTTTAAAAATGTTTTGTTACCCTTGGTTAAACCACATTTATAGAATTATTTCAAAATAGTCAAGTGGTATTATTTCAATGAAAAAATAGTTCAAGAAAATTTAAATATTGCATGAATTCATGGAATTATAGTAACAATAATATCAAGGGCAACAAAACATGTTACATTATTGATTTTGTTGTCTTAACAACAAATAAACACCCTTAATAAAAAGGGAGTTATTTAAGTTATGTAAGTTGCTTCAATTTACATAAAGACCGACTTCTTTTTACAGCGAAGATCCAAGTCCAAATATTCACCGATTAGCTTTAGATTATAATTTAAGTATTTCATGGCACTTTGAACTTTTTTCTATCCACCAATACTCCATTCTAGAGATCTTGCAAACTTTGCCTTATGCAAGGCACTAAGGATTGAATGGGAAAGATGATATCTTTTCTCATTTTAATAACATCTTCATGACATGTTCGGTCTACTAGGAAGTGAAAGAAAAATAATTAGATATCAACTGTAGTGGTAAGTTCCCAGTTACGGGTAATCGTGGAAAGGGGTACTTAGCACCAACAATCACAAAGAGTGTGAGAGTTTGTGTCTTCGATTCTCATCTTTCACCTGGAAGTTTGTAGAAATCTCATCAGGGCTCTGAGAACATTTCTCTCTCTCTCTCTCTCTCTCTCTCTCTCTCTCTCTCTCTCTCTCTCTCTCTCTCTCTCTCCCTCTCCCTCTCTCTGATCTACTTACATACTCCTTTTTTGAAGCAAAACATTTATTGGCACATTTTAGATATACATAATGATAACATTCCTAAAAGGGAATTTGTACCTGTACATGATATATCTTGCTTCTTCAGTTTTTTCTATTCTTCACCCTTCCCTTCCACCCTTCTTCCCCTCATTTACAAAAGCTTTATTTCCATTTATTCCGTTTTCTTTTTCCTGTCCCTTCTTCCCTTTCTCCTCCTCCCTCCCTAGGTCCCCTCCTCATTTGAACATTTTCTTCCCATTTCCCAATATCTATTATATGTTTTGGTCTTTGTTTCCATTTTCAGTTTCTTACACCAGAGAAACAATGTGGTATTTAAACTTATGTATCTGATTTACTTTAGAGTATGGTCCCAAAATGCATCTATTTAGGTAGAAATGTCTCAACTTGTCCTTCCTTATAGCAGAGTAGTACTCCATCATATAAAAAAACCACGATTGCTTTGTTCATTCATCAGTTGATGAGCATTAGGGCTATTTCCAAGCTTTAGCTATTACAAACGGCGCTGCTGCAACATGGGTGTGCATATATTGCTGTGGTATGATGGATAGTTTTCTTTCAGAAGGATACCACGAAGGGGAATACCTGAGTTGAATGGAGCCTCTAGTTTTACTTTTCTGAGGAATCTCCACATTGACTTCTGTAGTGGTTGCACCAGTCTACACTCCTACCAACATGATTCAATGATTCTTTTTTTCTCCACAGTCCCTCCAGCATTTGTTATTGGTTGATTTCATGATAGCAGCCATTCTTTCTGGAGTGAGATGGAATCTCAGCATTGTTTTAATTTGCATCTCTCAATTGACCAGTGATGTCAAACATGTTTTCATATATTTATCAGCCATTTCTACTTCATCTGAGAAATGTCTGTTTATTTCAGATAACCATTTTTGGATTGAGTCTTTAAATCTAGGGCATCTGATTTTTTGAGTACTTTATATACTCTAGATATTAGTCTTTTGAATTACAGCTGGTAACACTTTTTTCTCATACCATAGGTTGTCTCTTCCCGCTGTTGGTGGTTTCTCTTGCTGTGCAGAATCTTTTTAATAAGAAGAGATCACAGTTGTTGATTGTTTATGCTAGTTCACATGTGACTGAGGTTGTGTTCATGAAATCTTTTCCTACACCAATGTCTTCAAGAGTTCTACCTAACCTCTGTTCCAGCCAGTTTAGTGTTTCAGTTTTAATATATCGATCTTTAATCCATTTCAATTTTAGTTTAGTGCATGGTGAATGATATGGGTCTAGTTTTAATCCTCAGCATGTGTAAACCCAGTTTTTTCAGCACAATTTATTAAACAGACTGACTTTCTTTCAGGAAGGTGTTTGGGTCCTTTGTGAAAGATGAGGTGGGTGAATATGTTTGCAGGTCTTTACTGCAGATTAGAACAAATCAGTTCAATTGATCTTTGGGTCTGGATATTTATTTTTTTTTGCCAGTATCATGCCTTTTTTTTCTTTTAATCACAGTAGCTTTATAGTATAATTTAAAGTCAGGTTTTGAGATGCCCCATGCCTTGCCTTTGTTGACCAGAATTCCTTTTGCTTGTCTAGGTCTCTTCTGGTTCCAAATGAATTTTAGGATTGTTTTCTCTAATTCTGTGAGATATGTAATTGGTATTTTGGTTGGGATTGAATTAAATCTCTATAACCATTTTGGAAGTATGGGGATTTTAACTCTGTTGGTTCTTCCTATCCAAGAACAAGAGATGTTTCGTTCATTTGCTGTTGTCCTGTTCAGGCTCCTTTTGGACAGCATTGTAGTTTTCCATGTAAAGGTCTTTAACTTGTTTCCTTAGCTTGATGCCTTGGTATTCTTTTTTGGATACTATTATGAAAGGTGTTCTTTCTCCAATTTCTCTCTCAGTGAGTTTTTTATTTGTGTACAAGAATACTATTAATTTTTGAGTGTTGACTTTCTATCCAGCTATGCTACTGAATTTGGTTATTAAATCTAGAAGTCTTTTGGTGTTTTCGGGCCTTTTTATGTTAAGTATCATGTCATCTGCAAATAATGATAATTTAACTTCTTCTTTTCCTATCCTTATTGCTTTTATTTTCTTCTCTGTCCTAATTGCTTTTGCTATTTTTTCCAGAGCTATAATGAATAAGAGTGGTGACAGTGGACATCCTTGTCCTTTTCTGATTTTAGAGTGAAAGCTTTCTCTTTTTTGTCCATTTAGTATGATGTTGGCTGTTAGTTTGTCATAGAGGGCTATTATCAGATTTAGATAATGACTATCTATTCCAATTTTCTGTAGCGTTTTTATCATGAATGGGTGCTGACTTTGTCAAATGCTTTTTCCCTATCTATTGATTGAGATGATCATACAGTTTTTGTCCTTGGCTCTGTTAGTATGATGAATTACATTTATTGATTTGCATATGTTGAACCATCCCCGTATCCCTGGGATGAATCCTAGTTTGTCATGGTGTATAACCTTCTTGATGATTTGTTGCATTGTGCTTGGCAGTATATTATTGAGGATTTTTGAGTCTATGCTCATTAGGGAGATTGGCTTGTAGTTCTTATTTTTGACTGGATCCTTCTCTGTTTTTTTTTGTGTGTCAGGGTAATGCTTGCTTCCAGGAATAAATTTGGGAGTATTGCTTCCCTTTCAATTTCATTAAGGATTTTGAGAAATACTGGCATTAGATTTCCTTTAAATTTTTGTAGAATTCAGCAGTGAATTCTTCCTAGCCTGGGCTTTTCTTCATTGTTAGGTTTTCAATTACATCTTCAATTTCATTGACTGACATTTCAACAAAGAAATATTGGAACTGAACCAAACTTTTGAACAAATGGACTTAGTAGATGTCTACAAAATGTTCCACTCCACAGCATCAGAATACATATTCTCAGCTGCACATGGGACATTCTCCAAAATGAACCACATAGTAGTTCATAGGACATGCATAAGTAAATGCAAAAGAATTGAAATTATCCCATGCATATTATCAGACCATAGTGCAATGAAATTGGAAATCAATGGGAAAAGAAACCATAAGAACTTCATAAATTCATGAAAATTGAATAACACCCTCCTGAACAACCAGTGGGTCACAGATGAGATTAAAGAAGAAATTAGACAGTTTCTGCAATTAAACAATAATGCCAATACAACATGTTGGAACTTATGGCACACAATGAAAGCAGTCCTACAGGGCAAATTTATAGCACTGAATTCCCATGTCAGAAAAACTGAATGAGCTCAAATAAACAACCTAATGTTGAACCTCAAGCTTCTAGAAAAAGAACAAGCCAAGCTCAAAGATTGTACAAAGGAGAAAATTATAAAGATCAGAATTATAAAGAGTAGAAACTGATGCAATTGAGACTGAGAAAACAGTACAAAAAGTCAATAAATCTAGCAGTTGGTTCTTTGAAATATTAAATAAAATTGACAAACATTTAGCCAGCCTTATCAAAAAAAGGAAGGAAAAGACTCAAATCCATGCAATTAGGAATGAAAAGGTTGAAATCACAACAGATCTTGCAGAGTACAGAAGATTATCAATATCTCCTTGGAGAATTTGTATTCTAATAAGATGGAAAAACATAGAAGAAATGGACAGATTCCTAGATACATATGAATTACCAAAGCTTAATAAAGAAGAATTAAAATTTCTAAATAAACCATTATCACTCAATGAACTTGAAGGTATAGTTGAGTCTGTTTCTTTATCTGCAAAATGTATGTGTGGCTTTGAAAGGACAATTTCACTTTACAAATCTTATGTATACTTTGCCTGCACCAATCTGAGACTTCTTAGATCCTAAAAGTTGCTCATTTTCCAGGAAACATCCAGACAAACAAATCCTGTCTACCTTAATTCTCAGGTGTCTGACCAGTCCACCTTTTTATCCCTCATTCTATCACCATTTGCCCACAGTACAAGAAGAAAGCAGAAAGTACTTAGTCTTTTCTAGAGCAGAGCCTTTTCAGTCCTTGGTCATCCAAGTTAGATTCTGACATTGATTTTTTCAAATGAGAAAACGTTCATTCCCTTTCCCTTTAAGGAAATATAACGATATGAACACTATTAATAGTCAATATGTAAGTGTCATTATAACATGATTTCATAATGAGGATATTTTCACTATAATATTCATGTTAAGTTTCTATTCATACATTTATGAGAAAAAATGAAGTAGAAAATCCTTTGCATGATATCAAAACCAATAACCAAATTTGAATGTTTCTATACTAAAAATGAAATTATAAGTATTCAGAATGTTCTCTGTAGTGTTTATACGCTTTTACATAAAAGTTTTATGCCTGAGGAATAAATTTCTCTTCCTTCTATATTATTCAGTTGACTGTTTTAACAGGAGGGCTTGTTTGATATGTCTGTTCTTATAGTCATAGGAAGTGTTATATTATTCATTTTTGTTGTCTTAACACTTTTTCCCTTTTTTTTCACATAACAAAAGATAAGTAAATAAGTGCCTTCAATTTATTATAACCCAAACTTCTTTTTACAATTTTTCTGACATAGGTTTCTTTTAAAAGTCTTCATGGAAAAGGTAAATGTGGATGGAAAATAAATTTACTGAGTTATTAAAATGACTGAAAGCAGCATGAGTATTTTTTAAATTCAGTTCACTTTACTGAAGATTTATTTATTTTCCCCTTTAGTTATTCTATCAAATAAGAATAAAAAGTAAGTCAATGAGTACAGGGAAACTGGGAATGTATTCATCAATCTATTTCCATATGTGCATTTAATTTAACTTATAGTCTGGTGGCTTCGATGTGGTCTGTGTGAAGTTGTGAATGCCTATTAAGTGATTGAATTGTATTGACTAAATAAATATGCACACAGTAAATGCATTTATTGCATAGTGTGTGGGTAATTGTTGATGAGCTGTACATATGTGGTGGTGGGAAATTTATTAGTATTCTACATAGCTCCTCATGAGAATAAGTTTTGACCATTTCTTTAGGTAGACATAAGTGGATTATGTGGTAATATAAGTGGCAATATCTCAAAGTGTGAAAATATAAACCTGTTACACTACAATTTAAACAGACTGTGGTACTCATATTTGATATAAGAGAAAAGGACTTATTGTAAGAGTCTAATAGTTTTCTAGTCTAATAATTCATCAGGTAAGTTACCATTTAGTTCATGTAACCTAACCCATATGATTACAACATTTTCCAAGTCACTGAACACATTTTGGGGATTAGTCCTTAAAGCCAGCTGCTATTGATAAATTCCTATTGGATTAAGTGATCTCTTAGATTAGGGTAGAGTTACATTCCCTGTGTTGAAAATCTCATTTCCAAAGCCAGAATATAATGCTAACGAGATTTAAAAGAGCTGTTGGTCCTTTCTCTGTGTAACTTGAACACAAAAATAACCTAAGTAGGGCCGGGGATTTAGTTCAGTGGCTTCCCAGCCTGCTGCGCAAGTGCAAGGATCCTGAGTTCGATCCCTGGTACCAAAAATAAATAAATAAATAAATAAATAACCTAAATATTGAATAACATTATTACCCTTGTGGGTGGTTTTTGTCTTGTTTCAGTTTGTTTTTCTTAGAAAAAAAACAAAAAAAAAAAACCAAGACAGATAAACCTCACGTCAATCTAAAATCGATAAGTGTGATGTGAGATCCGCATTTTACTTTGCATTTTGGTGAACTACAAAATAAAATTAAGGTGCTTCAAATGCTGAGAGTATTATCTTCACCTCAGTCAAACTTTAAAGTTCTCATCATGTTCACTGCATTGTATTATGTGACTATATAATGGAAATAAGCACCATAGAAACAAAGTTCTTAAGCTTAGTTTATTACATCATATATCATGATAAACTGGAGAATGTCAGTTAGGGATGTAAACACATGTATATTACAAACATATAATCTCACAAGAATAATGTAGATTATTTTAGAACTAATAATATCATCTGTTAACTTTTTATTAACCTCTGGATTACATTATATAGTGTTTTGTATTGAGATTTTTTGTTATTGTCTCCTAATTTTATTATTTCACAAAATATAAATTGAACTTTGAAATATGGATTTAAAGAACACAATTTTTAAAAATCACCCTGCACTTAAATAGATATTTTATTAAATGGCAGCATATAGGGAGACTGTATTATTTTAAGGCATTTAAAGAAATCTTTTTATATTAATTCATTTCCAAAAGCAGTTAGGTCACAAAACATACTAGGTTTGTGATGAAAATTGCTACCAGTTGAAGTATCTCTATCCCCAATCTCAGTTTTGAACCAGCTTAAAACTAGAACACTCAAGTAAGGTACTGAACAAAACGTTTCCCAAACCTTGGTATTTTAATCAACTGTTGAGCAGGATGAATAAGACATATATTGAACAAAATGTTTGATATATAGCCAGTAAAGATGACTAGAAAATATGGCTCAGACAGAAAAATTACAAAGAGCTTCCTAAGTTTTTTTGCCTGAGTCAATTGTCAGCAAATTTATGCCTTAATGATTGTTAGGACTGATTTAGCAGGTCAGCTTGACAGTATTATGAAGTGCTCAGGTTTGGGTCGAGTGTGATTCTACGTGTTTTTGTGAGGATATCTTTGCATGATTCACATTTAATTGCTGGACTTTGAATGAAGCTGATTACTTTGCACAGTAATGGAGGTCCTCATCAAATTACTTAATTGCTTAAATAGAATAAAAAAAAATCGTTACCTCTCCCACCCGGAGCAAGAGAGAATTTCCCAGCAACTACCTGCTATGGAGTAGTAATGGGAACACTAACGCTCCTAGGTATCCAGTCTGTCAGACCACGTGCAGATCTAGGATTTGCCAATGGCACAAGAAATTGATTTCAAATAGATGCTTGTTCTATTTGATTTTTGTCTCTCTGGGGAGCTCCTAAGAAAAGAGAAGATAAATCTGCAATTAATTAGAAGGCAGACCCAGAAAGAAAACCCAGTCTAATGTAGTTTAGGTCAAAGCCCATCTATGATGGGCACAATGATTGTCAAATAATCACTCTCAAGAGAATAAGAACTATTTTGTTAATCACTTGGTCTTTTGGGCAGGGAAAAGTGAAGCTTGTGTACTGTAAATAGACTGTAAATTATGTTTCTCTGTGAGTTCAAATAGATAAATTAATGTCTGATTCTCCTCATGTTAATTATCAGGGGCAGGGGTGAATATTTGCAATTTTTAATGCTACCCCAAAATGTTGTTATAAGCAGTCTGGCTTGACAGAAACGAGAATGGGTTGAAGACCTCTACAGCTACTTCATGCATCAGAAGAGCAAGGGGCTAATCTTGTGACAACAGAAGCAGGGAAGGGGCCATGCTATCTCTTAGAATTAAAGCATTCCATAAAAGCAAAGTCAGTCTGGACATTCAACCCAACAAAACTTCAAAAAATAAGGAGAAAATCAATATGCAGTGACTGAACAAAAATTATTAGAATTTCTATTTCTGGAAGTTTCCTTTAAGTAAGTTCAATGGTAGGTAGTAAACAGCAAAATATACTCTGAAAATAACCAATGATATTATTTCTCTGCATTCTAACTACATAATCAAAGGGCCAAAATTATTGCTTTAAATTAAAAGTCTTTTAACAATACTAAATAATTCAAACATAGAGAAGCATAAATGCTTCTTTAAAAATAGTAATATACAAGAATAGTTTCAGAGATGAAAATTATTCTTTAATAAAAGCAATAAAAATCTTATAGCTTTACAATTGGAATTGACTTAGACCAATATATTTCAGTTAGTCTTCTTCATTTAAATGTCGAGACATTTTAAAAGAATCAAGCAAATACCTAAAGAGATGAGTTATTCAAAGTTTTATGGCTAAGCTTGTGGTAAGTTTGTGCTAGAATTTGTGCTACAGAAATACCTTTTAGGTAAAGTCATAGTGGCATTTAATCTTTAATTCTACAATGACATTATACTTAAAAGTAAAATCTATAGGTATATTTTTCTGTGAAAAACCGTCACTTTAAGGTATTTTATTGTTTATTAAAATATATGCACATACACATGCAAGAATAAAAGAAGGGAAGAAAGGAAGAGAAAGAAAAGAGAAAAAGAAAAGAAGAAAGAAAGGAAGGAAGAGATACATCACTTATAGAAGACAAAAAGTATATTTATATATTTGGCTTTTTAATGAAAACATGATGCTATAAAAGTTTTAAGGGGGGAGGAGACAGGGAGGGGAATAAAAAACAAAGCAAACTGTAATATGCATGTAGCCACTCCCTAAGATGACTGTAAAGTGCATGAGTTGAATACATGTACTAATAAAATAAAGTAAAATAAAAAATAAAAGTTTTTAAGTACAGTATCCAACTGCATCAAAAGGCAATTGCATTCTCAAGAACACATACACTATTTAAGCTCGAGGAGATGGAATCCTAGACTTCTGAGAGACTGGGTTTTTTTCTAAGAAGATAGATTGATTCATTTGTACACAGTGCCACAGCTCAAGAAACTCTGAATCATATATTTTGTAGGACAAAATACTGGAAGCTCTTGGACGAAGGAAATCCCAGGGGCCCTGCCTATTTGTTATGCTGGCTTCTGAGAGAAGGCTTTTCTTGATTGCCAGAAAATAAGGAACTGCGTCTTCAGTGACCACAAAACCAGGAACATGATGCTAGAATCTTATTAAGTAAGACCCTGGGCATGCCATTCAAGCTTAGAACTAAAATTCTTTGTCTCTGTACTGGACAAAATTACAGTACTTAACACACACACTTACACCAACCATCCTGAGGAAGATGGACAGAAAACCACGAATTTAGTGGTAAGATTTGACAGAGAAAACGTATTACAGATCATGTGTTGTACCACAATGAGGGGCTTGATATGATAACAGAAAAATATTTCCTTGAAAATTTTAGTCAGTGACTATACTATTTAAATTTTTCTTTAGAAAGACCCTCTGTAGTATGCTTAATTTTAGTGAACTCTAGAATAGAGAAAAATTAGGGAAGAGATAGTTGCAGTTATTTTGTAATGATATTAAGCATATTTTCTATTCTTGGTTTTTTAATTCACAGATTTTTAAGTGTTTTTAGATCTAACATCTGTTGAAATAAGTTAAACATGAAAATATTATGTGAACCCCACACTCCATAACAGCTGAGCTTTAACTTTATGCTACATCACTCTTGTGAAAATCTAAAACAGTGAGGAGAGACAAGAAACAAAACAATATTAAATTTTGTAATGTGTATTTGGCAATTAACTCTATAACAGAAAAAAATAAAAGAAGTATTTTAATTCTAAATCACCACTAAAACATTCAACTTAGCATATTAACAATGAATATAAATGGAACTTAATTGTATTACAAGTTTTACTTTTTATTTTAAAATATCCCATTTTAACTTTTCAAGTTGAAAATAGTAGAAAATTTCTCTAGTATAGTCTAATTTGTTAGCTATAAAACGTCTTCTACCACATTCAGAAACTCAGTGCCTCATTGCTAATCTACTATTTTAAGTTTAAAACTAAGTTTAAGTTTAAAAAATAGTCTCAGAAAACACGTATTTATCCAGATACAAAAAGGGAAAACATTTTAAAAATCATTGTATCCATTTTGAGGGATAACACTAATGGAGTTTTGTACAAATGGGATAAAGAGACATAAATTATAATGTAGGATGTATCACTACAAAGCTTTGATTTCATGCCGTAGATGGTGTACCGTTAAACATGCTAGCCTGCTGATGATTAATTTTAAAAAGAAACAAAATAGATGGTGGTATTTGTTAAGTGTTTGTATGTAATTTTCCTTTAAACAATGAGACTTCTCTGAGGTAGAATGATTTTTTTCAATGAAAACTGACTGTTATTGTTTTGCCATCGAATTATAAAATCTGATCTTCCATTGATCTTGTTTAAGATCAACCTTATAAAACCATATCTCTAAATCATCATCTCATTGTCCTTGCTAAATCTCAAACCAAATTGTTACCAGAAAATTGAAATTTTATATAATTAAAAGTAAATTCTGTAATTCTCTACAGCCTACTACAAATGAAATGCTACATATTCTCACAGAAAATGTAATTCTAACAGAATTATTCTTAACTTTCTTAAGAGTTTAACACTTTGCTCTTCCTGATTTCGTTAATAATTTTTTTTAAGAAACTCAAGAGAGTCTCCCTCTACCCTGTGTTTGGTGAAGGTTTGGAAATATTTGCAGGCTTGGAAATCCATGACTATAGGAACTATTTTTTCTTGTTTGTATTCTAAATTTGCATTGCACCATTAGCCATTTGAAATCTTATGCTAATTAACTGAAAATATATGTTTGCACTCAGAGAGCTTTACCCAGTAAACCTTATCAGACACTATTTTCTATTCACAAATTTCTCATGTGTCTTTTATATATTCGATTGAAATGTAATGCTGATGCACACAGGTAAAAAGTCTAATCAAGTGCTTAAATGTAAATAGGGAAATTAAAAACAAGACAACTATTAAACATAGACAAAAATGTGAACAGGAAAATTAGAGATTTTCCAACAGTCTTGAGAAAAGTAAAAGGAAAACATGGTGGTTATATTCAAGCTTTAAATTATGCCTTGTGGGGAGCTATGAGGGATGAACACAATTCAGCATCTAAGCTATGTGTGATGTGGCCTGAAGCCTAATCTGTACATCAAGTAATCTTAGGTAAAGTCATACGTGGTGCCTTGGTTCACCAACTTAATTCATTCCATGATTCTGGAAAAGATGTCCACAGTATTGTTTGTCACCCAATGCAGAGCTGGCAAACAAAAACAAAATTTTTCTAAAAGCTTCTATTTCCAAACCAAACTGCTTTCAAAGAATGCACCCATGAGCCAACATACCACTATATTGTCTGGCTATTCATCTACATATGTATGAATGTAAGGATGTACATATGTACGTATGTATGTATCTATCATCTATCTATCTATCTATTTATCTATCTATCTATCTATTTAATAGAAACAGAATTGGCTGTCTCCTTATATATCTTCTTAAAAGTTCATGCCACAGGGCTGGGGATTTAGCTCAGTGGCTTCGCCGCCTGCTGCGCAAGCGCAAGGACCCGAGTTCGATCCCCGGAACCAAAAAAAAAAAAAAAAAAGTTCATGCCACTTATTGATTTAAGTTCCTGGAATATAAAATGTATCTTCCTACTGACTCTTTTTTAAAAAATTCTTACCCTAACTTAGCTTCTTTACACAGAAAATTATTTTAGTTCTTCCTTTGTTATAAAAATCAAGACCTTCACAGAAATAACTCGTCAGAGTTCTTATTAGCTACTTAAATATATTTCTGCTACAAAGCCCAATTCAAAAAATAATTATCTGTTTTATATTAATTAAAATATCTGTGAATATAATGATGTTCCCATACTCCTCCTCACGGACTCTCTACAAATATATATATATATATATATATATATATATATATATATATATCATTCCTATATTCCTATATATATATATCTCACTCCTATATATATATCACTTGATATTTCATATTTGATATATATTTTATTTGAAATATGAAATATAAATATTTTATATTTTATATATATTATATATTTATATATATGCTTTTAAACTTGTTTTCCTCTTGCTACTTTTACTACTTGGATCAATGGAACTTCAGTCTAGCATTCGGAACTGGAGCCAATATGAATCAGTAAGGAACTGACTATTTGCACAGGTAACATTTGGCTCAGTAAATCCTTGAATCCAAGCTTGTTTATTACCCCAATTTTTGAATACATCATGAAATGAATTCTCAGGACCATGGCAGAAAGACCATGTTGATTTTTGGCCCACTGAGTTAAAGCAGTCATGAAAAAAAAAGAGGGGGAAGTAACATACCAGATCTTTTTCAAAATAGCAAACCCAAAGCAATATATTTTTGGAAGAAATACAAAGTTTTCACCCTAGTAAGTACTTAAAAACTTTAAGAAATGGCAATTACTGTCACATCAAAATGCAAGTAGGATATTTGATAAATCATTGTGAGTTACTACATATCAGTTTAGTTTGTGTTCTAAATTTAACTATTGTCCTACGTGTTATCTTCTTATTTAGGCAAATTAAAAGAGATTTTGATATTTGAATGCATTATAGGTATACTTTTTCCCATGCACCTGTTAAGAATACAAAGACACATTTGGTTTAGCCTCACTGAGATAGCACGATATATTTTTGCATCAAGGATAAACCAACTCTTAAATCGTCTCTAAAACTATAGTCTTCAGGAACTTTTATTATTTCCCTATGAATATAATATGTTGGTCTACTATACTGATAGTACCATTCTGTTGAATTTGTGTAATGAGAACAAAAAAATACTCTACTTTTGCAAAATCACATGCTAGGAGATAACAAATAAATATGAAATTTAAAAACCCACCATCTCGTAATGTTTTCAAGGATCATGATAGCAGAAATGCATTGAGAATTCAAGGTGAATTAGATATACTTTTCTTCCACTAAAGGAAGAACAATATTTGATGGGATTTTGAATTTTGAAAGAATCCTCACTTGGGCATACTTTAAGGGTTTTTTCCCTCTGTTTGTCTACATTTTAAAGTTATTTGTAATACTGCCTGTGTTGAATGGTACCTAGAAGCAGAGAAAGTTATTGAAGAGATACAGGTTGCATAAAAATAAAAACCTCTGGAAGCCTAAACTAAGAGAATAATAGTCAAGAGTCCTACAATTTTGGAGAAAATAAATACGTGGCAACTTCAGATTTTACTTTCACATTTTGAGGAAAAAAAGAAGCTCTTCTCACTATATGTACCTGAGGCAGATTTAATCCTTGATCATTGAAAACCAGATGGCTTGATATCTATATCAATATAGGAATATTATTTAGCCAGTCAAGCTAGGAAGTTGTGCATGCACAGAAATAGTCCATCCTTAAGTAGGTTTAACATTAACACACAGGACTGAAGTCAGTGTTAAAGATAAAAACCAAGTAGAAATAACAAGAAAAATAGACAGTCATTATATCTGTTTCTGCTATATTGACATAAATCCCTAAATCTTTATTCATGACAATAGGGATCTCTACTTGTAAATAGATAAAGGAAATAAAAGAAATAAATATGCATGTGATAATTAATTGTGATATGTCAGCTTGAATTAAGTGTGGATCTCCTAGCAGATTAGTAAACTCTCAGATTATCTGTGGATGACTGATACATAGATCAGCAAACTGAGGAAGGAGAAATCACTATGTGTGGGTGGCAGCAACCCATAGCCTTGTAGCTTGAACAGAATAAAAAGGGAAAAGGAGAAGGAAGTTCGTGTTTTGTAGGAAGAGCTCCAGTCTTTGCATTTGCCTTTGAACATCGGTCCCAGTTTCTCCAACCTTTCGGTTCACTCTTCAGTCTTCCAACAGAAACTCATACTGGTAACTCTACAGTGAGTTTCCAGGTCCTCACCCTGTGCCTTCTCTGGGATCCTCTGCCCTCCAGCATTCAGTGGACCATTTTGGATTCTTTCACCTCTGATCCTGTAGATGACCATTGTGACTTCCATTTCTGACCCTATACACCTACTTAATACATCCCTTTGCATAATTACACATACACTCTATGTTGATTCTGTTCTTCTAGAAGACACGTTCGTAAGCACATTTACAGATGATTCTGTACAGGAGAAAATGTCTCCCAGCAGGGGAAGGCTACTTTGTAGCTCCACATGAACATTTTCCTAGAGGACCATGCGCTGGGGAAATGAGCTCAACAGGTATAATTGTGAGTGGGTCATCAGTTTAAACATATTTTTTCTTTTAAAATAAAGATGATCAAGGCTACAAAAATACAGTTATTTCTGGCAAACACTAGACATTTGTCCAAATAATTGATGATCTTGCAAGATCAGGTTAGGAAATTGGTGACATGAAAAACTGGGAAATAAATTTGTCGATGAGCACTTGAAATGAGCGAGGGTGAAAGGGCATTCTGATCCTGTGTCAGAGCTCACTTAGGCATTCATCACCAAGAATGCTCTCCATAGCTAGCAGTTCAAGATGACACACTACCTATGTTGTGACAGTCAGTGAGACTCTTTCTCAGTCGTCTGTTATCACCTAGGCCCACATGAATGCGATGGCTGGAAGGACAGATAGAGGTGTGAGGCGAGGTTTCTGCAACCTCCAGCCATTACAGAATCTGACATTCTAATCAAGCATCACTTCTGAGAAGACTAGCCAGCCTCCCGGTGGCTACGTTATTATCAATTTATTTTCACTGGGAAGGGCATTTCTTCTGCTCGTGTATCTGGCTTCCTTCTTGCAAGTTTTTCTCCGATCTATCCTTCCATTAGCTAAAAGAATATTTTACTTATCGTCATGTTTTCCACATGACAATATATTGACAACGTCTTTCCTAATATCTTTTATTAGGGAGTGTTTTTAAAGAAAGAAAATGTAGCTTGGGCTCACATTCTATCTCCACCTACATATACTAGAGGCATTTTAGACTAATTATGCTGATCACATATATTCTCTTTTAAATTTTGATCTTATCTATAAAGATTGTCAGAGTTAGAGATTAAGACTTAATAAACTCTGCCTATAATACTCATCCCCTAAATTCTATGAGATTTATTCCTTTTACTCTGATTTTCTTTAGGGTAAGTTTAGCTAAAATCTAGTACCAGGGTAGGTACAGTATAGCATCCAACTTTATTGGCATTTTCTGAATTATAAAATGAACAACCTTTATAAGTTAACTTTCATAAGTATTTTAGAAAGCTGAAAATAAAAATCAGAAGAAAATATGGTAATTAACAACCAAAATTTAATTGATACAAGTAATCAAGTGCATTCACAAATATATACTTTGTTTTATTTACATTTAAAATATTAAAAAATTGAAAAAGCTGGACATGGTGGTATACAACTGTAATACCTGAAGTCTGGAAGCTGAGGCAGGAAGATGAAAATCTGAGTCCTAGGCTACATAGCAAGACCCTGTCTTTTAGCAAAACAAAAGTATATGTAGATTAAATAAATGAGGTCAATTTAATTTATGTATGGCATTCACATCCTATGCAAGTTAGGTATATTTAAAATACACTGTAAGAGCATTTAATTTAAAAATTGGGCTCAGATTCCCAGGAAAAAGAAATGATAAAAGTAATATTTTTACCTTATCAACCTATCTGCAAGTGGAGATATACACTTATCTTCATTATCTCTGGTGACAATGACAAGTTATTTCTATCAGTTTTGAAATCTATTCTGTGTGTTTTCCTATAAGAAATGTAAAACATGATTATATTGAGATGCTTGTGCAACAATAAGTATGCTAAGTATCCAAAAAGTTTTTCACAATTACGTCAGGTATCAGACTTAGGACCCTAGGAGACATCTTTTTAAAAACATCATGTCAGTTAGCTATTATAAAATTATTAGACTGAAAACTTGTTCATCTAAAGTCTTAGAGGAAACTTAAATATGCTTTTAGTAGACTATGATTACCTTTAGATTTTATTCAATTCTTTAAGCTCTTAAAAATTTCAAGAACATTTTTAAAGTACTGAATAAATAGCCTGGAAACAAAAATATTAGCTACATATTGTTTTCTATATGGAAGGGCATACACATCTACAAAAGATCCCATATTCTGGTATTTAAATCTGTATGTGTGCCCTTTTGCTTGCAATTTAGACTCTCCACCATCACTTCTTTCTCACAAGTCTTTACAGATTGCTTTTTCTCCAGTCTTTGCCCACACCCATCCCAATCCATCCCACCTGCTTCCTACCATTTCCTTGCTTGATTACTGGAGTGAAGAGCACTTCTCTCAAGCAGCATATAAAATATGTGATGCAGTTCATATATGTGAATAAAAAAAATTTATTTTAAAATACTGCTGTTCTAATGTTAAAATAAAATGAAGGCAAATAAAAAGGCTGGCTGCATATTAGACATATTAGACAGGAGTCTTCTCTCAGAGTATCTTCCTCAGGATCAACCCAGAATATTGTAAAATCTGTGAAAATTTTTAACTCTCATTCAAATGCGTTATTACATTGAGTTTTTCTAACTTTCTATCCTTCCAAACACAGAACAAGCTGTGTAACCTGGAGTAGGCATCTGTCAGTGATGAACCATAACATCTAACTCTCTGATCCTGCTGGTTCTCAAATCTAACATGGTAATATTTTTGGAATAGTGCAGGGTAGACACCAAAATAAATATTAGAAATTTATATTCTGGTAATGTGTCACTTATCTCTATCTATCTATCTATCTATCTGTCTCCACTTTACCATCTGCATTAGTCACTTTCCTGTTACTGAGCTAAAATAACCAACACCTGCAAATCAAAGGAGGAAAGGTTTATTTTGGCTGACAGTTTCTGAGGTTTCCTTCCATGGGTTGCTAGCTCCAAGGAAGGAAAGGCATGGAGAAAATGCATATTGGAGGCAAGTTGCTCAGCCAAAGTAGGCCAGAAAGCAGCAAAGAAGGAAGCAAGTGTGGATGAGAGGATGCCCTTTGCGTCACGTCCCCTGGTGGCCACCTCTAAACAGGCCCCATCTCTGCACATGAGACTTCAGGGAGACATTTCAGTTCTAAACCACGACACCATCTATGATTATACTGAGATGAATCCATTTGTCCTTAAAACACAGCACACCTTATGTTCTAATGGAACATATATTTAATTTTTTTGTTTAAAATATTATTTATTTCTAATACATTAAAATAATTAAGAGAAATACATTAAAATAATTAAAACTTGCAACAATTGAGACTCAAATTTAGTCATAAAGTATTATTTTATATTTATGATACCAATCAAATAACTCTAAGATGTTTGTATTTGCAGTTTTTTTCCATTTTTCTTTACTTCTTCATGTTGTGTGCTTTTATGCACATTACCTTTATCTGTATTACTATTTTTATATTCTCACCCACTTACAAATTTTACAATGTGTTTCATATACAAATATATACATAATATAAATGTATAAATACATGCAAATATACATTTCAACATTTATTTAATCTCATCTTTCCAATTTATAAATTATTTTTTCAAGACTGGGTGACTTTTAGTTTTTTAAAAATTTCTTTGTATGATAAATAGAAATAAACCATAATCTAAAGATGTAAGGATGGGATAGGAAAGAGGTAAAGGGACGTAAAAACAATTAAATGTGTTATGCACATGTACAAATTCTTTATGGTGAATGTAAAAAGAATTCCTTCTGTTGAGATGTAGTGATGAAATGATATACTTAAGAAGAAAAGCTCAGATACTGAAACCACCTTTACAGCAAAATTTAGAGTGGTAGGTAATGATAATAACAGATAATAGGAAATAGGATGATAGAAGGTTTGCAAAGAAAAACTAACCAAGAGATGGAGGGAGGGGATTTAATAAAACTACGGTGTAGATATGCCAGCTCTCCATGATGAACATGAACATTACGTAATGCAAAAATGTACTAATAAAAAATTTTAAATAAAAAACATCATCAACATGCAACTAAAAACATACACAAAAAATCTAGTTAATGTGATGACAATTTATATCTGTACATAAAATTTACAGATAAAGAAGTCCAGAAATTAAAACAAATCTATATAAATACAGTAATAAAGTTAGCAAAATTCCAGGAACTGATATCTGTCTTGTTATTCTAACACAAGCAAATGTAAATATGAAAGATGGTCAGAAATGGCAAAGCCAATGAACATCATATCCAATTACGAGACAAAACAGAATCAGAACAAATTAAAATTTGAAATGGCAACAGATGAGCTTTCCAATCAGTCATGCTGAATCAATTGAGTATACAAAGACTTAACAGCTCTTCTTTCAACACTATGCAGAAATAATCAACCTAGATGAATTGCATAGTTAAATATAAAAACTAAAACCATGGAGACTTTAAAAGAGTACATAAGAGAACATTTCTAATTCCTTGAGTTAAAAGAGTATCTGAAACAGGACCAGAAAAACATAAGGTTGTGTTTTTAAGTATTTAATTGACACACAAAATTATACACATTTATTAGTACAATACCATGTTTTCTTATATGTATACAATATATAATAGTCTAATTTGAGTAAGTAGCAAAACCATCACCTCAAATATTTAATCAAAATAGTTAAACAAAAGGCTTTTTCATGTGCAATAAGAACCAAGATATATCATGTATAGGTACAAATTCCCAATGATGAATGTCATCATATTGTATACCTAAAATGTACCAATAAATGTAATGAAAAAAATTTTGGCTTACACTAAGATGAAGAATTACTTTTTGTGAAAAAATTCTATTAAGAGAAGAAAAATAAAAAGTAAAACATATCTCAGAGTGGGAAAAATATTTGCAGCACAAATATCTAGGAACTTGCAAACAGGTAATATAAAAACACAATTACAATCAATGAAACAACCAGAAAACCCCATATAATTTGAACAAAATTCTTACAAAAACAGTGCATAAAAGGTTATATTCAAATGGTCAATAGCTACATGCAACATTATTCATATTTATTTCTCATCATGGAAATGAAAATTAGATGACAGTGCAAAAAATCTTTGTAGATATCATGATGAAAAATGTAGACAATGCCTCCTGTTTATACCAAATTAAAACCACCAGCATTCACATGCTCAGCTGTAGAAGATATCAGCTGCTAACAGTTCTTTGAAAACTGTCTGGAATCTCTACAAAAGCTGCATTATTCATAATTTTGAATGCAGCTCTCTTCTGCTTGCTTCTCTCATGAGAAGGATATTCATGTGTTCAGAAGAATCGAATGTAAGTATGATCATAAAACATTATACAAAATCTGTTCTAAAATATAAACATCTAAAGGCCCATCACAAGTGAAATTGGTCAAGAAATGTGAGTGTGATCGGATAGTGAGTCCAAAAGTTAAAGAGGGTTGCTTTGGATATCATAACACACAAGACTATGGGTAAATCTAAAAAAGAAAGAAAGAACAGAAAATATAACACACCGTGAGCTTTCGTGTAGGTAAAATTCATAAACAGGCAAAAGTAACTGCAGCATTTGAAGTGAACACATGGTGTATACTGGAACTCTCATGGTAAGAGGGGAAAAAGATTTTTCGTCCTGATAATGTTCTGTTGCTACTGGTTGCATTACATAAATTTAAAGTTCATCAAAATGTACTGTTCAAACTGTAAACATTTTTTTAGAATAGTTTTATAATGCATTCTAAACCCTAAAATGCTGTGGGAAACCTGAGGGGAAATTGGAATCATCAAGCAGGCCTATTAAGAAGAGCATAATAGTAAAGACCTACTCATTACTTGGTCATTTAACTGTGTCTCTATAGAAAGAGTGAAATGACAATCTTATTTCTATGTTTTAAATAACATTTTTCTGTACATTCAAGTTTTATCTGGTACCTAGAAGGGGAGGGATTGTGCAGCTATTTCTCTCACATTAAAACATCATTGATACCCTATGTTTTTCTAGTTCAGTGTTGTAAGTGAGTAAATTAAATGTATTCTGACAAAAGCAAATATTTAATGACCCATTTTAGAAAGTCATTTACATGCATTTCTGAAAGATAGTGCATTATCTGCAGTTATGAATTCATATTAATAGAAACGAAAATGGGAATCTCTACACCAATCAGAATCCGGAATTCCCCTCCCTGGCTTTAGAATAAAACAAATGTTCCACACTCTCAAGATATCAAAAACTTGATTTGTTCAAATACCTTAACATAATGTGAAGAAGTATTGTTTTAGCTATTTTTCTCTCGTTGCTGAGACAAAATACCTAACACCCAAGGTTAATGGGGAAATGTTCATTTAGTTCACAATTTGTAGAGATTTCAGTCCATAGTCATCTGACTCCAAGACAAGGTGGCATGGCAAAGGGGAGTCACAGAGGATAAACAGTTCATGGCACCTACATGGTAGCAAAAGCAACAAGGGAACCTTAACTGTGTCTTTCTGTCCCTTTTATCTCATCCAGACTATAGATTAGGGGGGCTCCAAACCAATCAGTGTACTTGTTTAGTAATCACACCCCTTTAATCCCAGAGTCATACACTCTAGATTCAGCCACCTCTGAAAAAGCCACCTATGATTGTACGAGGCTATCAGGGGACATCTAGACCAAAGCCATAACATTCCACCCCTGACCACCAATGACCCAAAAGGCATTTAGTCCATCTCTAAGAGTTGCCATTTCAGCCTTGCTGAAAAGTCCAAGTTCTAAGGCTCCTCTGAGATTTAATGGAAACTCTTAGCTGGGAGCTCCTCTACAAATGAAAAGAAAGTTAAACATTTCCAGCATACAATGGCACAAGATGGACTTTACCATTCCAAAAGGTACAAATAGAGGAATACAAAGGAATGGCACCAGACAAAATCCAAAATCCAGCAGGGCAAACATTAGGTCCTGTAGTTCCATGTGCAATCTGTGGCAAGATGTGAACTCCAAAGGCCTTGGGTGGCTCTGCCCCAGGGCATTTCCACTGGTTGAAGCTCCCATAGCTTCTCTCTTGGGTCAGCTCTGCTCCCTCCTTGAAGTTTTTCTCAGATGATCCATATTCCTAGCTTCTCCGAACTTCTGGGGTCACCAGTATACCTTTGGCTTCACACTCAGTTTCATACATTGGCCTCTCAGGGGCAATGCCCTGGCCTCCCAGGCCTTCTTCTGAAATCGGGGTGGAAGCCTTCCTGACCCCACAACTGTCACATTCTGCATTCATCTAAAACCAGTGCCACCTGAATGAAGCCAAGGTGTGCTGCCAGCTGGGACAGTAGCCAGGCTTCCTTCTCTTTTGGCTGTAGGGGTTGAGTATCTATGAACCAAATCCTGAAGAAAAACTTCCCTAGGTTGCTGCCATGCTGGAACATGGTGCTCTAAGATTTTCTTCTCAAAGCAGTCTTTCACTTTTGCAACTCTGAGGCAGTGAAGCAGAGAGTGCTGCTCCTTCTCCTGATGCCCTCAAGCCAGCTTTTCTATTCTATTCCTTCTCAGCAATCAAGGTCTCTGCTCTATCTTTGCAGCCTACAGCTTTACTTTCTGGCCAAACTCAAAATGATTTGAATCATTCTGCTGGGCTCTTTGCTCTTGATTCTCAACATAAATCTGTCTAGAAGCCCCCAACAATAGCCGTGCCACTGCCTCAACATTAAACTGCCTTGAAATTTCTTCTACCAGATTAATTAATCCACCGCCCTTAATCTCAGACTCAGGCAAAGTATCAGGACACAAACAAAATGCAGACAGACTTTCTGCCAAGGGAAAGAATACATCATCTGGAGTCCAGCATCCAGTGCAATCCTTCTTCCCAGCAGAAACCTCCTGTCCCTGGCTTTCTGGTCTTCTGAGCTCTGACTAGAATCTCCCTTACAGTACAGACAAAGGTGTTCCAGCTCTGCTTTTTCAACCAGCATCTCTGAACCTTTCCTATCTCTTTTCCTTCTCACAAGCCAATTCCAAAATCTCTTGAGCCACATAGCCAGTTAATGTCACAGCAAGGACACCACTTCTCTGGTACCAAAATTTTGTCTTAGTTACTTTTGTCATTGCTGAAACAAAATACCCAATACCCAAAGTTAAAGGAGGAAAGGTTTATTTAGATTACAATTCATAGATGTTTCAGTCCATAGTTGGCTGGGTCCAAGGCAGAGTGGCACATGGCAGAGGGGCATCTCAGGAAAGAACGACAGTTCATGGTGCCCACAAAGTGGCAAGAGCAACAAGAAAACCTTAACAGCATCTTTCTGCCCCCTTTACACTCTACTGGGGCTAGGTTATTGGGATTAGGGTGGTGCCAAACCAATAAGTGGTCTGATTTAGCAATTACAAACCCTTAATCCCAGCATCACATGTAGATTCAGCCACCTCTGAGAAGTCCCCATTTAAGACTGCTTGAAGCTTCAGGGGGGCTTCTAGACACAAACCATACCAAATACTTGTGAATATCAAGAGCAATTTGTGTACTGTAAGAGTCAATAACCCTGGTTTGATTTATACATTTTAAAAAGTTATTCATGTTAGCTGGTCATGGTGGCACAGAACTCCCGGGAGGATTGCTATAATTTCTAGGCCATCCTGGGACACACAGGGAGTTCAAGGCCAGCCGAGAATATACAGTGAGACAACTGTCTCAAAAAATTATCCATGTTATCAATTTATTGTACCCATCAAGATCATGCTGTGATGAAATGGTTTACCATGTATTTTGTGGTATTTGGAGTGTTTTCTTTAAAACCTGGTCTAGCAAACATTGTGGCAAAGAAGTCATGAATATTAGGATGAAAGCCCATATATTTTGGACTACCTTAACTATGTCTGAATTTAGAAAACTGGAAATAGCTACTATTTTCTTCTCTTCCTCTGAAGAACTGCCAGGAAAATATTATGGGGACAGAGGAAGCTATATTGTGTGATGCTCCAGTGACAACTGAGCAATGAGTCAGCTGCAAGGCTGGTAGCTGTGTAAAACTCCTCACTGTAGCCACAGCAGATGGAAAGCAGGAGGAGAAATTACTTTCCTTCCTAGCACACTCTATCCCAGGGCTTTGTCTTGTGTTAGCCTTTAGCATTAGCTCCATGGTCCTGCCAGGATCTTTCCAGTGCAGAAAAGGATAGTGGAATGCTAGCCTAAGAATTGTGATTGAGTTACTGGATTTTATCCCTCTCTCTTTCTCATAGCTATACATTTCTTGTAATCTTGACTTGCCATGCTCCCAGAATTCCAGGCAATATTCTATGTTACAGGGGCTACTCTGTTCTATCCCTTCACTGCTTGATACATACTCTAGGAAATCCTAAATGCTGTACAGGTCACCTCTATTTTTATCTTCTCCAGTTTGCTGCAGGCCCAACAGAAAACATATCCCAGAATGACTTCTCATGTTCACTGCAAAGTCGAGCAAAAGGTGTACAGATTTCCCACGTAGTCCCCGTCCCTACGACAGCCTACCCATATTACCAGTATCCCACAACAGAGTGACATATTTGTTACAATCCATGGACTTATAAGGACACACATTTTCACTCAAAGACCATAGTCTATATAAAGGTGCACTTTTGATGTACATACTCTGTCTTGAAAAATTAACAATGATACATGTTCACCATGGTGGTACCATAGGGTAGATTCCCTACCATGAAAATACTCCCTGATCTATGTATTTATTCCTCCCTTTAGCCCATGAGAACTACTGATCTGGATATTATGTTCACAATTTTGCCTTTTCCAAAATATTATGAAATTGGAATCTCACCACATGTAGCTTTTGTTGACAGACTTATTTCTCTTAGCTGCAGACATCTTAGTATTCTTCCATTATTTCCATGACTTGATAGCTTATTTATTTTTAACATTGAGTTATATTTCTTTGTCTCCTTGTACTAATTCATGCATTCATTTGTCTACTGAAGGGCCCCTAAATTACTTCATATTTTGACAATTATTAATAAAACTTCTATAAACACCCAAGTAGAGATTTCTCTATGAACTTAACTTTTCCACTCATTTGGGTAAATACCAAGGAGCCCAATTGTGGTAACATTTAGTATTTGTCTATTTCATTTTTGGAGAAACTGACAGAGTTAATTCCAAAGTAGCTGTACCATTTTTTAATTCTTGTCACACTGCTTTTAATGTACCTGTGCTACTGTTCTCTTCTGTCTAAATTTATAACTCTTCCTCATCTAGAGGTTATCAGTTTCCTAGAAGTTGTATCATATATTTAACTCTGCATTCTGCTGCATCCTGAAAATAGTTGCTCTTCCAGAGCTCAGTGCATACCAAGGGCTCATTATTTAATAATTGTGTGATAAATTATTATACTTCATATAAAATGGAAATACAATTTTTTCAACATTTCTCCAATTTTATAGTGTGAAAAGGTTTCCTACAAATTTACACAATGTAATTATTTTATGAGTCATTTTAATAAGTTCAGTATGCATAGAGATGTTGTTCTAAATAGATATAAATCAGGACTATATCATACTAACAAATGTGGGATAATTCCCTAAAAGTGACCCGGATTAAAAGATTTTAAATTATTAAAAAGATAAGACCATCATACTTGACACAAATAAAATATTTATATGTATTTTAGTTATTTTCTAAGTAAATTTAATAGAATAATTTAGATAATTTGCATTCTATAATGAATTAGCCTGCTGAGATTTAGCATCAAGGGAGAGCATATATCTTAAGGATTCGACATAAAAAGCATTCATATTATACCCTATTATTTCATTCAGAAAGATGGAAAGATGCATGCATATTTGTCTTTAATATTATATTATTTTCTCTACCAAGAAAGACATGGTTCATATCTATATTAATAATTACAATTATATCTATATCACTTGCAGACATGTGAGTTATGTGGTACTTCTATTAATTTACAAATGAAGCTAAAATCAGATACTGTGTTAACTTTTTACTTGGTATTGAGCATGAATTGGTTTAATTGTTGTTGTCTTATGTCATTGACCTATTGTCAGTGTCAATGAGTATCTTAGTTAACCAAGTGTGATGCTAGCTGGACATTCTGGGAGACTGAAAAGAAAAGCAGCTCATTAACAATTACAAGGAAATAATGATAGCACTACAATTCTGTGTGTGAATTAATGACAGAAGATTTTATTCAACCTTTCATCTCAGTTAGAGATATTTCCCCTTCAAGTCATTTCTGGTTCATAGTTATATGGAGGATTACTGTGAAATCTTCCTCATTGTGTTTACCGCATATAAATGAATGAAACTCTGGCTTCAAAGGCGTTTTACCTAACAGCCTCCTTTAATACCAGGAAGAAAGGAAAATAAGTCACTACAGGTATGGTAGGTATGGTAGGTGTGGTAGAAACTCATTGTCCAGTTGGATGGAATGCAGCAGCCCCTGTAGCATATTTTTACACGATTCTAACAATTAATGGAAAAAAGAGCTCAAGAGCTATGGGGTCTTCTCCATGGACCCAAGGTTTTGAAGGAGACCTGCTTCTGTTTTTCTCTTAAGGCTCTGAAGAGAACAAAGCTGCCAATGCAGCAGAAAGAATGGAGGGTGGGAAGTTACGCAGGTAGAGGGAACTTTAACTGTAAAGCTTTAAGAAAATGACAACACTTAGAAGTCAAGCTTGAAAGAGCTTCTTTATGAAAAAGCATCCCTGTATGTATTTTGCATAGAATATTCCATGTTATCTCAATATTTTATAAGGGATATATATTTTAAAAGACATATAAAATGGATGAATATTTTCATATCTACTATGAATAGTCATATATACTTTTTAGACTGTTCATATGTTTATCAGACAGAGAGAAGATTTGAAATCAAATATTTTCTCTTCTATTTCTGAAGAAATACTGGGAAAAGTGAAATATCACAAATTGTTCTTATCTCACTTTTTGCAACCTTTGAAGACATGCTATATTCTTTCATCAGACATGTCATTAGACTCATTGTGAAAACTTTTTTCAGTGCCCTGAACAGATGAAACACACTAATCATTGACAATATGATGGCAAGAATGGAATGTTGATATGATTAACAATGTATCATATGAAGAGTACAGACTTCACAGGTTTTCAAGTTATTTTTGCATAAATTATACTTTAAATATATGCATTCTTATCTATAGCGTTCTCTATATAATTTAGAAAGAATGTAACATATGCAATGCTTCTAATAAGAATAATATTGACATTACTACAAGATAAGGACATTATTACAAAATGGTCGTGCTACAATTATCTTCATGGCAAGCCACCCATTTTCATTATGTACTTTAAAAATAATAGGGTTGGAAGTATATTTTTCCAAGGTGCCATTTTCTTATCTTTTGGAATCATAAAACATTTTACGAAAGAAAACTTTTGTATGCAGTATTTAAGATTGTGTTTTGGAAATGAACCCTGATGTCTTTTTATTCATAGATGCATTATGCAAGGTACTTTTCTATTAAAAATAAGAGTTATTGAGTTAAACTACACAAATTAAATGTATTATTTTTAAGTGAAAAATTGATATAATTCCTCTAATTGAGGGAGATACTTTACAATGTTAGCTATAAATTTTCTAGTTTTCTAACGGTTATTACTTTATGTGCTTCCCATTATGGTTATCAGTTAAATTACAAAAGTTTAGTTTCATGCTTCAAAAAGACATTTTCCATTAAGATTTGGTTGTTTGATATTAAGAACATACTTTTGAAATGGAATTATTACTGATGATTAACTTAATGATTTATTTTCCAGATAAAGAACATCATGCAGAATATTATTCTATTTCTGTACATACAAACTAGACTGTTCAATAATTTTTAAAAGCCTGGAGGGGAAGTGGAGCTGAGCTACGGATGTGAACCTATGTCAACATCTAAGGCATTCAGAAAGCTTGTTCTGCTCTCTTTGCCTGTGGAGTAGGGTATTATTGTTGATTATGGAATAATTTTCATGGATACTGTGTGTGCTTTAAGCTTGTACTATGACAATGTCAGTGATTCTAGTAAAATAAACACGTGTTTTGATGGGAACTAAATGAAATAATGTAAAAATCAAGAGAAGTTGATTTATTAAAATGACATAGTTTAAACTTACTTGATCCAGGAATTTGTTGCTTTCCACTTCAATGTTTGCAATAACTTTAAATTCTATGCTGTCTCAAAATCCATGTCAAAGCTCAGTATTTTCAAATATATATAATATACGTATGTATTTCATAAGTCTGCTTCATCAAATGAAATGTATTCTTCCTATACATGTAATGTGTTATTGAATATGAGTGATTCCTATTATGTTATTTTACATAGAAATGATCAGAGATATTAGCATTTCGAGAAGAGTTCTCTAAACTTGACTCTAGCAGCTATTAGTTGTGGAACTGTGCAGTTATCAATATTCTGCCTGCTTTTGTGTAATCATCTTTAGACTATTAAAATCATATCACATATTCAATGATATGTTGTAATGTTTAATGACATATTAAAAACTTGCTTCAAAAAGTGGTTGTAACATAATATTAGTTATTTTGTTATCATAATTATTATGTCATCAATATTCTCTATATAATAAGACCATTATGTTCTTTTTATTCATCATCTCTTATTATTTACATGTTGCAAGGTCATTGTATACATAGTATGTTCCAATAGGTATATTTAAACATAAATGTAAGAAACAAATTAATTTTAAAACTAATACACAATATTTGAAAAGTAATTTTCCAATTGTAAATAAATCTTTCAAAATTTAAAATTTCTTCATGATTAAATGATCGATAATTAAAATAAATTTAAATGGCAGTAACTTTAGAGAAGAGTAAATGAATAGATAAATATATTTTTGTGTATTTATACTAATATTTAAATATTTCATATAATATTTAAAATTGACACTTATCATTACTTTCACCTCTTCTTTAAATTTATATTTCTCCCATTAACATCTTTATTCCTTTCATATTCTATGTTCAGAGCCTCTGAGTTTGGAGCTCACCACTTTCATTAATTCCATGAATATACTCAAACATATGACATCCTCTTAATTTCAGTCCTGACACTCAAGTTATAACTATGTGATAATATGCAGAATGTCTCAACATGCAAGACATAACCTTAAAATTATCCTACTGCTAAATCAGCTATGTGATATTCATCTTTTCTTCTGTCTTCTCCAACATCATTGCATACTTCCCAACATCAGAGTCCTGGCTTCTTCCTTCTTCAAAATTTGAATCGCTTACTGTATAATGTCAAGTCTTCCTTCCTAGTATCATTCATACCTATTGGCTTGTACATGCTCAAATGGTTTAAACAGCTTTTGGGAGCTAACAGTACAGGTACAAGTTATGCGATTGGGCTAATAGTTCTATAAAATCTTGAAGCCAGGCATTGTGGTGCTTGTATATCTCATGCCATTCAGATTTCTCTTCAACTATTATCATAAGGACCTTCTCTGTCTTTCTCATTCTTGCCAAGTAGAACTGTCTTATGGACTGCTTTATATCACATCTTTGTGCTGTTTTACTTCATTTGACTTTATAAAATCTGACATCATATATATATATATATATATATATATATATATATATAAAATACATTTATTTGATAAATCCTATTTTAATATTCTTCCCAGAAATATGTTTCTAGAGATAAGGGATTACTTTATGTTGCTTTTAGATACATCATCAGTGTTGTACAAAGTTTCTACATACATTTTTCCATAAATATTTGCCAATTTCATGAATAATGTTCCAATAATGATGGCAACACTACAGTTAGTAAGATATCGGTAGATGCTTATGACAAAGAGGATTTCAGTAAAACATCTTTTCTATTCAATTCCAGAACCTTTCACCCACAATATCATCCACATTGACACTTAGATTTTACTCTAGGCATTTATTTTGAATCTTCAATGCTTTACATTGATCGCGCACTGTTAACAGATTAGGCCTTTCCATAGGGATGTTCTCCAATAATAAAACTAAATCATGCTACTTAGTTCAGATTGCCTTTAATTAGTCTTCTTAGGGCTTTAGTCAGTCTTGGAAATGGTCTTTTGTTAAGATCTATGTCATGCAGTATACCAAGTAACAGAGTATAGCAATCAATTTGATTATACTAAAAACTTCCAGTTTGATCTAAAATTTTGACTCTCTAATTAGTGGCCCTGTAGTTCTCTGTCTTTCTAATATGGATTGTTTTTCTCTTAGGCAGCTCTATTTCTGTGCCCCCATCAGTGTGCTATGCTTTGGTGATACAAATAACTTTAAATCCTCCCTGTATGTGAAATTAGTCACTATAGTCATAGGTTATTATTTCTTAATTCAATTTATGTTCAGTCATATCTAATGGTTTCTAAACTTGGTGGCATAAGAGAAAGCTCTGAGGGCATTTTATAAACAACCCACAGACCCACATAGACCTACTAAATTAAAATTTCAATAGTGGAGTTTTGACATCTCATAAGAAGAAAGAAAAAGCAACAGCAATAAACTCTTTCAAAACAATTTGCACCAGATTCATCAAATATTAAAGTTAGATTATAATACACAATAACAAAAATTCCCACCAAAAATGAAATAAAATATGTTTTCTTGAAACCTACTGTATTAGCATGTGACAGCATTATGCAGTGAATCAACATAAGTGTAGATTCTACAATGGTCTAATACATAAACTTCACTAGATTTCAGCTTTACGTATGTCCAGATGTCAGTTCAGACCGACTCTCTTCTATCTTCTCCAGAATCTCTACATATTGAAGTCTTAACGTGACGAGGTCGCTGGCTCTTGGTTAATGCCCACGGGACTCGGTATAACTCTCTCACTCTCTGCCTAATACGCTTCATCTCTTTAGTCTCCTTCAACAATGTATATAAACCAATTGTCTCCATGTAAGTAAATAAACAACATAAGCTAATTAAGATTTTTTTTTTGTACTTTACTTGCTATAGAACACACTTTACTGAAGATTCAGGAGCTGGAGAAATTTATATTGGTCCTGTGGAAGTTGCATAAAATTAGTTAATAGTTAATGCTGCAGTTACTTATGGATCAAGTGGCGGGAGCTTTTACTCCTGCCTTTTGACATCAGCCTAAGCCTCCTCAAGCATTGCTTAGTGTTCATGATGTCTCTCCCTAATGCCCGGCCTCCCTGACCTGCCAGGCCATGGTGATGAAACTCATTTCCGTTTATAGTGTTGCTCTAACACATGCTTTTATATCTTCAGTTTTGAAATTAAAAGTGAGCAACCTACAGTCCTCAGGATATATATAGCTCCGAATCTGTTTTTGTATAGTTTTTATTTTTGCTTATGTATACTTTATTCATAGAATATTTGTAATTATGCATCATCCATGTCTGCTTTTGTCCTAAAAACACAGAATTAAGTATTTGTAACAGAGAATTTATAAACAGCAAGATTAAAGTATTCACTGTGTCTCTTTTTGCCTAAACTTTGTCTACCCTTCACTATGAGGGTTTCAGAAGACTGCACAAGGAAGAGATGCTTTGCTCCTTAACAAGACTAATGGGCCAGATGTTGTTAAAATTATTTTCCCACCCACTTCTCTTTCTCTCTGGAGAAGTATTTTCCATTGCTGAAAACAGCATCTGTCCCCCAAATTCTCCCTTCCTGCTCCTCAAGGAATAGGGCAAAATGTACAAATTGTGTTTTAAACATCCAGTATCTTCTCTGGAATACCCTCTGAGAGTAATAGCCCTGCATGTGAATAGTTCTTAATTATGCCTCAGCTTTCTTATTTTCTATCTCAAATGCAAGATAAATAAACCAAATATGTAATGAATTATTTACTCTCTTCATCTGTGAATTGCTGTGTTTAGTACCCTCTAGAGATGGTGTCTTTCTCACCATGAATCTATCATGATTCTTTTGAGGAGTTTGTTCTCTAGTCTTTTGTAGTCTGTTCTGGGTGTTCTGGCTTAAAATAACCACAGTTTGATTAAAGGATGTTTAACACAATATTTCAAGTTATTGACTGTGCTTCTTCCTGGGACTCACACTCAACTACACACTTACTTTTCCACTAAGGAGGTGAGGATCATCCTCCAAAACTCCCACTTCCATGTATTGTCATCTTATCATGCCTGATTAATTTTATCATAAACATATTTTACTTTCCCATCAGGGGATCTAGTGCTCCATACCAAATCTCTTTGTTCACAACCAAGCTGCCTGTATTATTTAAGAAGAGCAGGTGAGGTGGAGCACAAAGAATATATAGGATATATTCTGTTTCAGAGACTAGATCAGTGGCTTTAATTGGTTCAAAAACACTAATATCTAGTTTAATTTTGATTCAGAGTGAAGGCTGACTGTCCCTGTAAGACTCTGTTCCGTCACAGATCCAATGGGCATAATTCTTATACTCACAAATTAGAAAAGATTATTACTAAAAGATCTGAAGTCTTCTAGAAGAACTCTGCAAAGTCTAAAAAGTTCAAGAATACTTAACTATAAATATTCATTGCTCCTATGCTTCAACTATGCTTGGATTATCTACTTATGCTAAATAAAATCTTTCAGAATTGCTGTTTGACAAGAAGCTTTTCTAGTCTGAAACCTATGAGAAACTGTTCTCTCTTTCATGTGGTACATTCTAAAAATTGAGCATAAGGAAATGGACAACTATGAACTTTCACTCAGAGTGTTTATGCATAGGCTGTCCATCAAAAAAGAGACATTTTCAGCTTTATATGTAACAGACTTTAAAAGGAGTATAGAGAGATCTGCTAGATCTTCATTTCTTTAGCTCATATACTGCAAGTCCTGTGAAGTACACCTGACTAAGTATATCTGGCCATCAAAGAAATACCCTTGTGAAGAGGGTTGTAAATTCCTTTGCATGAATTCTCTCTGTGTGAAAGCACAGCAAATCACCTAGTTGTCACCTTGTGCTATTATCACCTCTTTTATTAGCAGAAACATTGGGCTGGACAGAAAATGCAGGAAGTAAGTAAAAGTTGGAGCTCATGGAGGAAGCCATGTCTAGTGATAATGTAAACTGGTACAGCCATTATACAGAGCAGTTAGAAGTTCTTCAAAAATTGAAAAATGGAACTACCACATGATCCAGCACCCTCTCTTGATCATTGAAGCCATATTAACAATAGGCAAGAAATGGAATCAATTTTGGTTTCCATCAGCTGATGAATAAAGTACGATACATATACACAGAGAAATACTACTCCGCAATTAAAAACAATGAAATCCTGATAGCTGTGGCAACATGGACAGACTGGAGATCATTATGTAATATGAAATAAGTACCTCACAGAAAGATAAGTACCATGTGATCTCTCTCAAGTAAAGAATATATAGAAAATCTTCCTATAGAGGTTGGGAGTTGAATGGCAGTTACCAGAGGTCAAGGAGTGTAGGAAGGGAGGAAAGGATGGGTAGAAACTGATCAACCAGTACTAAATTATCATTAAGCAAAAGTAAGTCTGGTATGCCATTGCACAGAAGAGAGACCGTCGTTCATCATAATATATTACATTTTTCAAAAAGTTAGAAGATTTGAAGGGTTTATACTATACATATTTGAAGGTGTAAATAGGTTAATCTGATTTAAACATTACATCATGTGTACATGTATCAAAGCATCAGATGGTGTTACGTAAATCGGTATGCTTTTATGTGTAAGTTAAAATAAATTTTAAAACTTCAAATAAATTAAGTACTATCAATCACATGTTCACACACTATAAAGCATTTTATTATTCACCACTCTTATGGGAGAAAGTGCTTTTCTAAATGAAATTTCTGTTTGTACATCTCTTCATCCAGCATTTCTGTTTTTATTTATATTCATGGATTTCCCAGAATGTATGCCATTCGACCTCAGATTTTGAGTCTGAGAAAGTATCGTATTTGAATCCATTGGCTATTGAAGTCTGAATTGATAAAATTTTAAGGCAAGAGTAGAACAGAGCACTGCTCTTAAAATATGTAGAATTTTGGACTCAGTGCTCTAGGACACAGAAGTCACTCAAACTGATCAATGATCAATTCAGAGTCTCCCCGAGAATGAGTATTGAACTGGCCATGCTGTGCTTTTATAAATTTGAAAGGCATTTTTACAATTGTTTTCATTTTTTAGCCAAAGAAAACCTGACAAAATGATTTTTTTTCTTTTCAAAAAAAAAGAATAAGTTGCTAGCTAATTCATTCCATGTATCAAAGAGTAATACAAGTAATAAATTGGTATGCACGTGTGCCTAATATTTACTGGTAGGTCTTTTTAAAAATAAATACCAAGTGGCTCTTTTTCTGTCATATAAACAAAAATGGTCTCTAAAATAGAATGTGTATCATTATTAGTCTAGCAAGAATGCTTGTGGGTCAATATAAAAATGAGCTAGTAAATATATAATTGCCTAGACTCATTCCGATAAACAACTGCATGCTATTGCATCAAAAGATTTAATTGATTTACACTCAAAAGTATTATTTGGTTGTTAAAATGTGAATATTTTAACATCAACGCTATTACTTTTTATGGTTCAAATAGTCTGTGATAGTATGCAATCCTGATGGTATACTGTGATCCAATATTTCTCGAACAATTTCTTACTTAATTTTTTGTATTCCATTCAGTAAAAATATATTCTCAGGCTCAATTTATAGTATACAAATTTATTAGGACTTCATCCAACAGACACACAAATGAAAGGCTATCATATACCAGCAACCTTATTATCATCAGAATAAAACATTCATTTCTGTCATTACGATGCACATGGAGATACCTACTTGATAAAACAATTTCCAGTTAAAGAAGTCAAACAAAGTTTTCTATAGATTTTAACAGGCACCTGAAATTGAAGTATCATAAAATATACATAAGTCCTGCCTTTAGATTCAAAGCAATATACCATTATGCACACTTTACTGCTCTTTTATTCTAAACTTTCCACCTGGCAATTTCCTCTCTTGCTCATGACATATCTGCCTCTCCAGTCCATACCCTGTCAACTTATTCTGTGTTATCTCCCCCCTTTCCTTATAGAGTCATTGCCAGTCAACTGCAGTCAATTCATGGCCAGTAAATCTATATGCATAAAGATAACATTGCTCATCCAACCTTAAAATAGAACATAATGGCTAAGAGCTTCTGGCCAAACAGACTATCTTGAAAATATGTCATTACATTCCTCTGCAAGAGAAAAATGTACAGAACTTAGTTTCCATCCAGCATGGTTGGAAAAGGCACAATTTTTTCAAGATCATCTGAAGTTACCTAGTTTAAGTTTACTCTTCAAGAATATATTTCTGGCACTTAGTCTTGTCATTCAGGCACATATTTGAAATACAGTTAGAGCACAATAACATACGAAATGGTTTCTAGAGCTGTGGGCTTGGTCTCTTTCTGCTCCACAATTTGAAGCTACATTAAGCATCAATTTAGATGTGGCTCTTTTTTATCCCTCCAGCTCTTGCAATCTCAAATTGTCTCAATGCTTTGTCAGCCTCTCCAAAATGAACTTAAAGACAGATTCCTTCATTTATGCTCTATTTTATGTGTTTAACACTCATATATTACTAAATCCATGTTGGTTAATAAAGTTAATTGAATTACAAATAATTTCATGTGGAACAAATATGCATACAGGTTTTTTAAAATTTTTAATTAAAAATTTCAAAAAAGGTTCAATATGGATCAGATTTTTAAAATTAAATAAAATATTTTATTTGTTCATTGGTCTTAGTGATATATCCATCATTACATGATGAAAAATGTGAACTATTTTATTTTTATGTTAAAATACTGAAAATCTCTAAATGTAGAGATGTGCTATCATGTTGAAGAATCCAAATTTTTATGTGGGGGATTTACAAAATTCTTATTTACTTTGAAAATATTTTCTAGAAGAGTGTTATGCTATATGAATTGCTGCAATTCTGGAAAGGTTTATAAGCCAAAGTTATCTAGTTAAGTGCAACTAACATCTATGATTTCTGAGCACTGAAATATAGCCATAGCATATAAATTTAAGTGCCCAAGGGCCAGGGATGTAGCTCAGCGGCACCATGCAAGGTCCTGAGTTCAATCCCAGATACTAAAAAAATATAAAGAAAGAAATAAATTTAAGCCTCCATAGCCTTGTCAAGCTGATGTTCACCTTGTTAAATATTTTACTTTGGGAAAGTGATGGAGAAAGTAAGAATGTTCCAACCACAAATAATTTGGTATACTGGAAAATAAAAGTCCTGAGCATGGCTTAACAGAAAATAATGAGCCAGGAAAAATTCTTATAAAAATAAATCCTATGGTATATTCTTTAAACATTTTGTTAGTATGTTTCTGACACGTAGTGACTGCATTCAGTACGTGGGTCTGATATGCATGCATACTGCATTTTGAATATTTTTATGTCCCCTCCTGTCATCCTCTCTGTCTCCTGCTATACCTCTGTAGAGTCTAATTCCCTGTTTCTTAACATAGCTCTTACTTTGCTCTTTAAATTACTTATAGTTTGCATCTTTCTTATATAATTAAAACATTGAAAAGAAGAAAAATATATTTTATTGACTGAATATTAGAAAAAAATTCTTTTAATTATTCAGTAAGGCTGAGATTTTCATTAGCTTTCTAGAAGTAATCAGATATCAATGAGTCTGTGATAAATATAACATTGTTAAATTACATTTAAATAAATTATCATTCCAAAGAGATATTACAAAAGAAGTAAAGTAAGTGTTGGCCATTTTTAAAGCAAAACATTTATTTAAATGACTTTTCAACATCTTTGCAATTAACACTATTACCAGTCATTAACTCAAAATATTTTTGTTAATCATGGTGTTTAATTTAGCAGAATGTTGTAAAATGCTGTGGAACAGCATAATTTTCTATATATCATTTAATTATGTTCATTAAAGTTAACAGAACCCAAAAAAGGCTTAATTGAGACTCAAAAGAGAAAGTCAGATACTAATGCAGGAGCATTGAGACCATGCTGCAGGAGGAAGTTTCCTGATCCCTTGCACCACAGTAGGAAATAATATATGGCAAATCTTCAGTTTGCTAAAAGAATACATTTTCATATTCACACCAGGTATATATGATAAGTTGGAAAGGTGATTGATGTGTTAATCAGCTTGATGAAATCTACAGTGCATACACAGTTCAAAGCATCACTTTATACATCATACAAGACATATAATTATTAATAATTTAAATTAAATTTAAATTAATTAAATTAATCTGGATGGTACATTTAGAAACAAAAATTATACATACTAATGTGATTTTAGATATGTTGATATATTGTATGAGGTTGAAATCAAAGTGAACATATCTATCTCCTCAAACATCTGTCAATTTTTACGGTAAAATCTTTCAAAATCCTTTCTTCTAGATTTGTGAAATGCACAGTACATTATTATCTATAGTTGTCCTGCTGAGGAAATCGCACCAGATCTTTTATTCTGTAAATATAAGTTAGTGCCCATTCATCAGGTGGCTACTCCCCCCAGCATCTGGCAGCCAGGATTCCATTCCCAACTCGTATGAGATCAGCTCTTTTACATTCTTCATGAATGATATAATAGTTATTGCACTTAACATAATATTCTCCATTTCAATTTTGTTACAACAGCAAGATTTTATTTATTTTCTTTTCTTTAGTACATGTTTGTGGTAGCTAATGTTTACATTCCTTATGTGGAATTCGTGTATGTGCATAACTTCCCTTAATTATTTTATAATTCATTTCCTCCCATCTCGCCCCCCACCATCTCTTGATGCCCTTTCCCATTTGAGAAAGATCTGTCTTCCCACTTCCTATTATTTATCTTTTATTTTGTTCTTTATTTATAATTTGGGTGTCTCATGTAAGAGAAACCATACGATATTTAAGCTTGTGAGTCTGATTTATTTCACTTAACATTATAGTCTCAAGGTGGATCCATCTTTCTACAAATGACTCAAGTTTGTCTTTCTTTGTGTAAGAGTAGTACTCCATTATGTGTAAACTTTCATTTGTTGATGAACAAATAGGCCACTTTCAGCAATTAGCTATTATGAGATGTACTGCTTTAAACTTGAGTAGGCGTGGATTGCTGTAACATGATGTCTTTATCTCTTTTGCAAAGATATCAAGGAAGAGAATTTGCTGAGTCAAATGGAATTTGAAATTTCTAGTTTGCATTTTCTGAAGAATATTCACCTGATTTCGATTGTGGCTGTATTAATTTACATCCCCACCAATTGTAGAAGTGTTCCCGTTTCTCAGAAACCTCACCAGCATTTGTTATTATTTGATTTATTGATGATGAGCATATAGATCTCATTTCTTTATCCATTCATTAGCTAATGGACAACTCTATTTCTTTACTACTGTGAGCAGAGCTGCAATGAAGGTGAGAATGTAGGTGACTCTTTGAAATATAGATTTCGTTTCCTTTGAATGTATATCTATCCAGTTGTGTGATTGCTGTATCATATGGGAGTTGTACTTTTAATTTTTTGAGAACCCTCCATACTTTTCTCCATAATGGCTGTACTCATTTACATTCCGACTGACAATGTGCAAGGTTTCCCTTTTTTCATATCCTTGTAGAACTTGTGGTCTTTAGCCTTTGTGTGCAGAATCATTCTTACTTGGTTACAGTGATAATGCTTTGTGATTTGTATTTGAATTATTTCTGATCATCAATGATGTAGAACATTTTTTTCATACAGTTCTGGCTATTTTGGTTTTTGAAAAATGTTTATGTAGGACTATTGTCCATTTTTAAGTGGATCATTTTTGTTGTTGGATTCTTGGAGCCCTTTACGTATTCCGAGTACCAACCTTTTGTCAGGTATATGATTTATGCATATTTTCTTCCAGATAGTCCTTTTACTCTGTTAATTGTTTTCTTGGATGCTTTGAAGCCTTTGATTTTTATGTAATATCAATTGTCTGTTTTTGGTTCATGTGTTTCAAGGTCTTGTCCATAAAATTCCTGCCCATTACAGCGTTCTCAAATGTTTTCTCCTGCTGGTTGCATAATTTCAGGTCATACATTTAGATGCTTGATCCATTTTGAGCTGTATTTTGTAACCGGTCAGAGATAGGTGCCTATTTCTTCTGCATGTGGATATCCAATTATCTCAGTACCATTTAATGAATAAGCTGTCCTGTTCCAATATGTACTCTTAATCCCTTTTTCAGATATTAGCTGAAGGTGTTTGGGTTTACTTCTAAGATCTCTATTCTTTCTCATTGATCAATGTGCATATTTTCATGTCAATATTATGTTGGCTTTTTAAAATATAGGTTTGCATCATATTTGGAAACCAAGCACTATACTATCTTGTGCTTTGTTCCTTTTCTCCAAAATTGCTTCAGTATTTTTGATTTTTGTAGTTCCATATAAACCAGCATATTCTTCTATAGCTTTTAGTTAAGTCTTCTTTATATCATTAGTTTTCCTAAGATGTATAATGAAATATTTCATTCTTTTTTAAGTCTGAGGATTGAAATATTTGATTTGAATATCTCAAATGATCGGTGATGTTGACCTAAGTTTAAGTTAGTGGTCAACTGAGTTATTTGGTTTTAGAGCTCTTAATGCCAATTTCCACAGTTGTATCTCCCAGACTTCGGAGAATTGTCCTGAAGTAGATTAAGAATTTCATCATCTGGTATGTGATAATTGAATTAATTTCTATATTTTATGCTTAGTATCCCCAATGCAATTTTTACTTGATTTCTTTATGTTGGGGATTGGTTTACCATCTACCCATGATAAACAAATCCCTTGAATTCTGCTGCAGAGAAGAAGGGACACAGTGAAGATGACAATGGAATTAGGGGATTTAGTGATTTTTAAAAATCTTCTTCATCTTAGGTACAACTCTCCTGAGGTATCTGAGGCCACCAAATTTGAATCTTTATAGAATTCTCAGGTGAAAAAAGTTTAGTTTTCTGGTCTCCCAGTAACTGATTTGGGCTATTTTTCTAACAACTCAGTTTCCTTTGATTTTGTTTTTTGTGTTTAATGACTATGGGTATCATCTGAACCTACTATCTAACACAGCATAATAATTGAGTTAGAATCCAATTATACAAAGCATGGAACTTTCTTATAAATTTCAATAAATGTAAGCTAGAGAACATCATCATTACCAGGGTAGTTATTAAATATACCTTTGCCCCCAAGGCTGATTCCCCTGTTATCTAACACCTTTCCCATGAAGAAATCAACGTGTATTAAAATTCTTCATGCACATGGACAGAATTAAATATTATGAATTCTGAAAAAGAACAGGAAATGAATTTATGATGCTAATTGTAAAACAATAAATTAAGAATAATTTTCTTTTTTGCCTCTGGACAATTATTTTAACATTTCTAATAAGCATGACTTTATATAACCACTTTAATTAAATTAAATCATATCACTCTTGTGGATTTAGTATGAAAGAAAGATTTTTTTTATATTTTTCAATATGTGTAAGTGTTTATCACTATTTTTTCCTAAGTAGGAACTTCCTATGCTTTCATATCTCTATATGCTAAAGCAGTGGGAAATAAAACATCTTTGAAACTAAATAAATCTTATTACTTAAGATATGTCACTTCATAGAGTATCAATGGCCAGAAATTTAACAGTAACTTATGCATAGAAAGCATTGAGGCTTCTTTTTTTTGCTAGTTAGAAGAAAATAAAACATAATTCAGAAGTATAAGAAGAATATCATCATAGAACAATATAGTTTTACTTCTTCTTGGCTAAATACAATTTTTTTCTTCCTGAAATTGTGAAGATTATAAAAATAGCCCCTGGAAGAGGTTATGGAAAGATGTTGTGTTGGTGAACACAAGACTTTATTGAACCTGAGACTGTAGAAGTTGTAATTCCGATTACTTTAGATGATCATTAGTTTCAATTAACTGAATAATAATAGATAATTAGAGATTTATCCCTGCCACAGTGATCCAACCAAAATAAAATTATCTGTGAGGAGAGAGTTGTGACTTTCCCTCACTGTAACCTACAAAACAATTTTTGTGTTGCTATCAAATACAACTCAAGAATATGTAAATATAAAATGATACAGTTCGTTGAAAAGCAGTATAACACAAACAGCAGGATATTAGAAGCAAGAGCCAAAACAGGAAAGTTATATATAGGTGATTTAGAAATCCTACTGTTTTAGAGTGCAGAAGAGATATAGGAATCTCTACAGATCACATACTTTAAGATATATTGATCAAGAGATGCTACCTGGAAAAATGAACTGAACCTGAAACTCCAGTGAAAACAAACCAGATGATGCTAAAATTGCCATCAGCAGTTGTCAAATTTCTCAAACAATTGGTTGTTCCTCAGTGAAAGCAGATTAGTGATTTACTAAGAATTGCATTTGCGGATAATTTTGTAAAAGTTTAACCTATTTGTTATACACTGGTGTCTAAAGTTTATCACCAAATGTATCATTTTGTGTTCTCCATCTTTTGAATTTACAGATTATCATATGATAAGACTAAAGTAGATACCATGCTTTAAAATAAAGTATGCTAAAAGTGCTTGGTATTTACTTGTACTTGCTTCTTCTCTAAGATCATGCAGGATGCTTTTCTTTTTTTTTTTCAAATGACTAAGAAACATACATGAGCCATATTCTTCAGTGATGTTGCTGGAATGCTCGATGACCCCAGGGCCCTGAGTGTAGTACACATATTATGGTTTAAATGGAGAATGATTCGCCAAAGACTTGTGTGTTCACAGGATGGGCTTTTGGAAAGTGACCTAACCATTGGGGCCCTATAGCTGACTTACTATTAGGAGGAGGGGCCTGGTTGGAGCAGTGTTATGGTACTATGGTCAATAAATAAACAAATAAACAAACAAATAGATAAAATTGTCTTGGTGGTATTTCTCTGAAGAAACAAACTAATGCACACAGGGGACTTGAATTGACCCTTAAATTTTGTTCCATCCCCTATTTGTAGCCCTTATGTCTAGAGACTGGCCCTACATCACCAACACACACAAAAGTCTTTACTAAGAACTTTTCTTTTTTGAGGATATATCTTGTCCTTCAGAGTTTGAAGTGGATTGAAAAGTATAGCAAAATCTCATGATTCATCAATACTTCCCATCCCTGCTTTGACCTATTTTGACAACAGCCACTTCTTTACTAACACTTATCCAAGGGAAGGTGGATCAAAACTTTACTATATTACTTTTGCTTCTTATTTATGATAGTTGAAATTGGGGGAAGGCAGGTTTAATCCAAAGATGCGTGAGAGAAGCAAGATTGACACTTTTCAAAAGTTTTCATCAAATGGATCGTGACAATAAAAGCATATCCTTCTGTAAATTTAAATGTCTTACTTTCTGGGGAAATATTAACAATTTCCTCTTGAATGTATATTAATTTGTTTTACCATCTAACCATTGAAAATATGACAAGTTTTGACATAACTGCAAGTAGAAAAATATTAATACATAAATTTCAGAAGAAATAAGACTTCTCCAAATGGAAAGAAAATGTGTTTCTTCATAAAAGCAATGTACAGAAAATGAGAACAGGTTGCTGATTGTCATCCACTGCTAAAGTACTATGAAAGGTAAGCCTGAGTACAAAGATCCCAATGATGAATGAAACTGTATTGTATACCTAAAATGTACCGATAAATTTAATTAAAAAAGAGACACTTTAGTTTTTAGTTTTTAATTTTGTACTCTGTCCACCAAATACAAAGCTTAAATATCCTCTTTTCATTTTACAATGTTCTTCTGTAGCAAGGTGCTACATAATAGTTCACAGTTCTTGAGATTTAACCCTATTACATGTGAAATCACATATATGCATACATACACATGTGACAAGGTAATTTTGTAAAGATAAAATTTTAATTTTGCTAAATACAAAAATTGAAGTGACAGTGTGCATGTGAATATTTTAGATTTTCAATGAAATTCATGGAGGCTTTCAAATTAACTTTGGAAGGATAGTTAAGTAAATGTCAGTAGGGTAATTTGGTAGCTGCTTCATTGAGAGTTCCCTTCTTTATCTCATGTCACATAATCAAAAATAAATATGAATTGATTAAACTTTTAAATATAAATATAAACAATAAAGAATATGTAGATCAATAAAAGTGCTATATATAAGGACATGAGATTTATCATAATAAAATGCCAATTAATAAATAGTCATTAAAATCAGACTAAAAACTGTAAGGACAGTTAAAGCTAATACGATATTAGAAATAATACAAGAGATCAGCAAAGTGTTAATCCATTTAATATCAGAGAAAAATTTTGATAAAAACAATGACTAAACATAAAATAGATTATACATTATATTAACATTAAGTAAAAATAAGTGACTAATAAACTTAGTAAATAAAACCGAATCTAATTGCCATTTTACAAATATTGCTTTTCTAATTTGTAAATTTTTATGACTATTACAAATGAACAACCAAATCTTATTTTTCCATGTTGTGCTAGCAAACATTGACAACAACTATAGTAAACAAATCTTTTAAACAACAGTGAAACAAGCATCTATTTTCACTGTGACTGGTGAAGGCTAATTGGCAATAAAAATTATGAACATGTACCCCAGGGCTTAATATATGCCAAGCATACATGCTGCATGCAATTACATTGTCACCTAATCATTACCATGTCACTATAGATATTATAGTATAGTTTTGCCTGCAATTTAATAGTGATGAAAGGGAGGAAGAAATATTTATGCTAGTACACAGAATCTTAATAAGATATAGAAAAAAGAGATGTGGACTCCATACACACAGCTAAGTTTCGCTTTTTGTATGCACCTGTGGTATTTCCTAACAGATTTATCCGTTCACAAAGTACAAGTACGTAGCTCTAAATTAAGTGTTTCTGTTTTATACAAATGTGATTATTTTCATAAAAATATACCTTTATATATTTTCTAAGTTGTTTAAGTAATTTAATTGTATTTCACAAAGAGCTTAGTATAAGAAACTACAATAATTAGATCTTTAACACAAAATATTTCAAGTTCACTAGTCTAAACCATTTTTCTGTGTGACATTTTAATCTTGTTTGGTGGAAAATTTTTGGTTCTGTAATATTTTACATAAACTTAAAAATATTATAGTTATTTATTCTATTATTGCATTGATTTCACCACTAAAATTTGTGAAATTACCTACATAATTTATAAATAAATACATACAAATATTTAATTTTATATTTCATTATAATTCTTTAATCTCTGGTAAAAATAAAATTGTAATGTATTTTGATGTGGACTGTAAATGGATAATTAAATGTCCCATAAATCAACAAGTGGTACCAGTAATAGTTATGAATCTTTCATGACATAGTGAAAGGTAAAATGACTGAACTATTAAGATGGTGATTTTATTTAGATGATCTATTTCAGAGAAAATGGTGTTTACAAATGAGAAAATTCTCAAGGAATGGAGGGTCCCAGGATCTTATGCAGCCAGGTAGTGGAGGAAGTCATCAGGGACTCAGAGCCAGAAGCTTGAGGAAATGGAGACAGATACCACCAGGGTCATCGAGAACCATATCCGAGGTGGCTCTGACTTGGAACAGGAAAGGGCACAGTGGTTCTATGCACTCAGCTGCTTCTCTGACACAGAAATTCTTTCTCAAATTTGGAGAGTGTGCTTACATCTCAGATAAATTTCATCACTGTCATGTTTCAAAATTTATTTTATACTGAATATAGAATACTAATAAAAAGTAATAATATTTCAAAATTTGTTTTGTACTGAATATAGAATAGTTATAAAAAGTAATAGTTTCTTCCGTATTCCATGTACAATAACATTTTATTTAATTTTAAATTTGAGGAAAATGGAGATAAAGTAAATGGAATACAAATATTTGGTCATATGTGAGACCCAATATTTTAATTGAAATAACCCACTAACTACTGTTTTAGCTTCTTTTTATTTTACCTGTGAATAATTCCATACATGAGAATATAAATATATATTGCACAGAGATCAAGAGGTTTTCATCATATCATTTGCTAGGAGGAATAAAGACATAACATTTTGGAAAATGACTATATTTGCAGGGAAATCAACAGTACAGTTTCTGATTCAGCATGTCTACCTTGACTGTATGCATACAAAATGTTATTCATGTGTATCAGAGTCATATCACTAAAAGCTACAGCAATACTAGTTACAATAAAACAAAATTGACCAGACATAAAATAAGCCAGATGGTATGGCATGTATCTGGGTGTCCCCACAAAGCCTCATTGCTCACAGATGGGGCTTTTAGGAGGTGGCTGGATCATGGGTGGGTGATGTGGATTAGGGAGTGTGATACTGGAATTAAGGGTATGTGATGACTGAATTAGTTTAGCAAAGTTCTGGGTGTGGATAATGGCAGCCCCACCTTGGGTGTCGGTGACACCTGTCAACAGTATTCTAGCCCCGATGGAATATAAAGGGACAGAAAGAAAACAGGCTCTCTGTTTCCTGCTTGCTGTCTTCTGCCTGCTCTGCCATGGACTGTTTGTCCTCTGCAATGCCCCTCTGGCATGCCGCCCTGCCTTAGAGCCAGACAACTATGGACTGAAACCTCTACAAACTGTGAGCTAAATAAAGCTTTCTCCTTCAATTTGTGGGTGGCATGTATTTTGTCATAGCAATGAAACAGTAGTTAAGATGTCAGATGCACAATTCTGGTGCAAAGATAAATTCGATATAATTAATTCATCTAATATTATGTTATAAAACAGTGAATATAAGATATTGCCATTAATAGATATGGATCCTATGAGTACGATTTTAAATAAAAAGTTTCACATATATGGATTTGCTGTCAATATCTATCTATCTTCCATTGAATGGCTGTCATTTTTACAAAAATAATGGTGTTTAGCTCTGGTAAATTTTGTTCTCCACCCCAGGGAAGAATTGAATAATGTGACATACTTGATTTTTACTGTGTGGTGCTATATAAATCTAATGTGGAGGATAGATTTCCTGCACAAATGTGTAGATGATAGTTTTGCTTCTTATACCTTAAAGTATAAGACAGTACCCCAAAATCAATTATGAAGTTCAAAAAGTGAATAATGCAAGAGTTGAGGAAGGGTGGTAGTAAAGAAATACAAGGTAGAGGTAAAGAAATACAGTAAATGATGAAATTAAATATTACATTTTAACTTCTGGTAGAGTATATTTACTCAGATTAAAATATTAAAATATTGTATTTTTTAGGCTAGGAATGAATCTTCATGATGCAGTTTATTGTATTTATTATAGTTCCATTCATACGTGTTATTTGAATTTTAGAATACTTGAAATATTTATTATAAAGAAGTAAATATAATTGAAATTGCATTTTTCTTTTCACATCATGAGGAATAATTTAAAAAGAGCCATTTTCTACTAATCATACATAAACACTATAAAGTATCACTATATGCTCCCAGAGTAAAATGTAACAAGATAATCAATGAGAAATATAGAATATATAAGTTTATGTCCATACAAATATATATGTATGCATATGAATGCCTAAAAGTGTGTGTATGTAATTTGAAATTGACTGAGCTGGATTGCAACTTCTTTTTGCAATATTGATGACCCATTTAATGAGCACCATCTATTGAGTAATCTATAGTTCCTCACTTTTCCACAATGGTCACTTTGTTATCTATCAAGATTGACAGGGACTTCGGTCTCTGAGTTCTATATTCTCTTTGGCAGATTCTTTATTAGTCACTGGGAAAACACCATACTGTTTTAATTATGATTTTGGTACAGAATCTTTTGTTATCTGGCAGAGAAACATCATAAGCCTTGACCTTATGCTTTAAAAACACTGTTCATTTGTTTTGTTTCTGTTTTGCATCATCTTTGCAAATATAATTATTAAATTTAAAAATCTTTGGGATTTTAGTAAAAATTAGGTCAGTTCGTTGGAACACTTCAATTAGAACATCTAATCTTTCTTTAAAAGATATTAAAATATTTGTAAGTTAATTTAAGATTTACTGATTAAATTTTAATAAATCTTTATTACATTTTCCAGTAAGACATCTTGCATTACATGTAGCTTATTTTATTATACTACTCTGTTAAATGCTATCTCCTCTTATTGTCAATTACATTTTGTTTTCCCCTGATGCACAGCAATTAAAATATGTTTTAAATATTCATTTTATATCTGAAAATATCACTCGAATGTTTAAGTTTTCTCCTAATTAATTTATGGATCATTTCTGAATTTGAATGCCCAATTAAACCATCTGTGTGACAGTTTGAGTCTTCTTCCTTCACTACTTTCACTTGTGATTGGCTTACACATTTTTATTACAAATCACTACTTAACAGTTCAGAGTAAACTCACTATTACAATGGCAACTGAGTTGTAATGGCTGGCATCATATTCTTTTTTTTAACATTAAATTTACTGGTACATTTTAGGTATACAATACAGTTACATTCATCATTGGGATCTTGTACCTTTACATGATGTATCTTGGTTCTTATTTTTTCCCCATTCCCCTGCCCACCCTTCCCTATTTACAATTCTTTGTTTCAATCATATTCTTTATGTTGTTAAAGCCAGGGAATTGATGTGTTTCTAAATATATTGGTTATTGTAGGGTTATATAGAGCCTTTTCATTAGTTTAAGAAATATATTTTTATGTCCTATTTTGGTATCTTTAACATTAATTGACGTCAAATTATATTACATTAGTAAAGCTGTATCTTCATTCATTAGTCTATTTGTACAACAGATTTGCATTAGTATTTTAAACCAAAATCAAATCATCTTATAAATTCAACTTAGCTATATAGCAACATCTTGTTTAAGTCACGAATTTACATGTATGACCAATTTTTTTAAACATATTTGCATTCATTGAGATTGCAGTTACTCCCTTTCTCTAATGTCTTTAATTCATTCTCTGACTAATGTTATCTCGGTGACATTAACACATTTGTTTTAAAATGATATCCTTGCTTAGATGCCATTGTAATTCAATTATGCTAATATAAGTTTCAAAGTAAGATATTTTTAAAAACTGGTGAATTTGAATATTGGTACACTTTTATTATTGGATTTATTTTTGTAATTTATCTCTAAAAACTTTCTCATTCAGTAAAATTACAAGATTGTTATTAGGCTTATTCATGGTATTTTTAAATTTCCTTTATATATAGCTAAATCTGTTTTAGTCTTTATTTTTGAGTGTACTGTCTCTAATTGTTATTTCCTTCTCTTTTTCCTTTCATTCCTTCTCCATTCCTCCCTTCCTCCTCCTTCATTCCCCCACTCTTTTATCTCTCTCTCCTTCTCTCTCTCTTTCCTTCTTTGCATAAATTAATTTCAGTTTAATAACATTTGAGTTTCTCTACCTGATAGTATCAATTATAGCTATTCTTTTTGTACATTTTGTAGTTCATTAAAATCTGTTCTTACTTTATCATATATTTTCCTTCCCAATATATACTTGGTTGGTTTAAATAATGTTCATTTAGAACAGATTTGTATCTCATTAGTTTCCTACCTTTTGTTTTTCTCCTTAGAAGAATATAAAGAACTGATAGTCAGTTGTCTTCATAAGTTATCAATATTGGTTAGTAATTTTTAATGTTTGTTTATTTGGGGGTAAGTGTATTTTCAGACAGCATATTATTACATAGGCCAGTCTGGCCTTGAAATTACTATGTAGCCCAGGCTGGCCTTAAACTCATAGCAACCTTCTTGTCTCAGCCTCCTAAGTGTTGGGATTACATGCATGGTCCATTATACTTAGGTGTAAGTCTTGCTCAATACTCAACTTGAATATTCATTTCAAAATACATAGTAAAAATAGATAATATGAAATAGGAAGGGGCAAAGGGGAGGGGGAAGTGGGAGTGGTAGGGGAAAGGAAAGAAAGGAATGGAATTAATATGAGAAAATGAAAAAATGGAAACAAAGTCTTTGTAAAAAGGGAGGGGTGACCATCCGATGCTCTCTAAGCTGGACGGGCTAGGTGAGAGGAGCAGATTGAAGCTACATCCCGGGCCCTGCCCACACCACAGTGAGGTCTGCTTAGCCGCGTGGGTGCCTTTCAAGACCCCCCCCCATGCGCCTCCTGCCTTCTGGCTCTTCTTCTACATGGTCCCACACTACAGAGGCACAGGAGATTATAAAGACCTTCGTCCTGAGCGCCACAAGATAGAGCACAAGTTAGTAACAGAAAGAGGGCTTCTCAGGCTCCTCCATGAAAACTGAAGCTCAGCGGAAAAGTAAAGAGAATCTCTACAATAAAGGCACATCAGACCACTGTACTTGGTCTGCTGATGGCTTGCAGACTCATTGACTCATATATGCACATGGATTCCTTCCTACATTGCCTACTGTGACAGCAGAGACATACCCTGAAGGAGGCCCATAATTTCTAGTGCTATTTGCAGAAAGGAAAAAAAAATTTGTCTCCTATTTTCAATTCTTAATTTTTACTTTCTACTCTTCAAAATTTTACTTTTCTTTCCTTTCTTTTATTTTTATTTTTTTCTCTCTCTCTCATTCATTCTCTTGCTGTCCTACATTGCTCCTCATTTCCCCATTTGTTCTTTCTGCACTGAATTTGGATTTCTCCCTTTTTGTTTTTTTCTTCTCTTTTTCCTTCTCTTGATTATCATTAGGTTTAAAGGAAAGTAAATTTGGTATCTAGCCTCCCTGTTACTGTTAGGTGATTCTATTCATATCTTTGTTCTTTCATTCTGCCGTTTTCTCTTGCCTTTAACAACTTCTTAGAGTTTGTGTGATCTTTCTGTGTCTTCGGGCCTCACCACTAATCTTACCTGTTCTTTCTACCTGTTCCTCTCTCCCCAACTCCTTTTAACTCCCCCACCCAAAGGGGAAAGATGCTATATTGAAGAGCTTATTCATTATAAACTTATGTTAGGTTGGTCCTTGGTTTTAATTTAACTCACATAGATAAAATGGATAGATTAATAACTACCACAAATTTTAATTTTCTAAGCTGTGCTTGATGCTATGGTATTGCTGACTATGTCTTTGGGGCTAACATGTTGTGATTGATCTAATTAGTTTTCCTTCCTGGTATAAGGAAAATAAAATAGCCAAACACAAGCTATATCTAGAAGACACCTCTGAAAAGCAATCATTCCACAAGGGTTCTAAACACAAGCAATAAAGATACCTACATTACACAATTTTGAAATATCAACCCAGGAATTAAACCAAGGACAGTACCAAAAACAAAAATGAGAAGACACTTAAGAAAGGCACAAATGCAGGTTTCCATGCCACAAAAAGGAAATTCTGGGGGAAATGAGGTGGAAAAGTTTGACAAGCAACCACTTGGACACCCTGAACTGATAGCACAGGAAGTAAAAAGCAGATGCATGAGGCTCTAGAAAAATTCAAAGCAGAAATAATCTCCCAGATAAATACAGACTTGGTGAGCAGAATGAAAGTCATGATTAGAAGCTCTAGAGCAGAAACAGATAAGAAAATAGATGAGATCAGAAAAATGCTGGAAGCCATGAATGCCCAGCATAAGAAAGAAATGGAAAACATGATCACCCACCACAAGAAAGAAATGGAATCTATGAAACAGATTCAAACAGATATTCAACACATTGAAAACTCCATTGAAAGCATGCAGAGCAGAATAAGAGAATCTGAAGACAGAATATCAGATATAGAAGACAGGATTGTGATTAAGGACCATGAAAACAGAGATTTCTTAAAGATAGTAAAGGACCATGAGAAATCAATCCAGCAGCTGCAAGATGATGCAAAGAAGAATAACATAAGACTCATAGGAGTCCACAAAAAAACAGGAGAAAATACAATTGACATAAAAAAAAACTGTTCACAGAAGTAATAGAAGAAAACTTCCCAGACAGAGGAGGAGAATTGGACATACAGATAAGCGAGGCATATAGAACCCCATCTAGCCATGATTAAAAAATAATCTACACCTAGACATATAATAGTCAAGATCCCAGAAACCCAACAGAAGAACAAAATTCGACAGGAAGTTAGAGAAAAGGAACAAATCACCTACAAAGGAAAGCCCATCAGAATCATTTCTCAACACAAACCCTCAAATCAAGGAGAGTCTGGAGTGAAGTGTTTCAAGCCCGAAAAGAAAATAACTTCCAACCTAGACTGTTGTATCTGGCAAAATTATTTTTCAAAATTGATGGAGAAATTAGATACTTTCACTACAAAGAACACCTGAGAAACTTCATGAGCACCAAACCAACACTCCAAACAATTTTAAGTAATATCCTAGAAAAAGGCAATGAGGGTCACAACTCCATGAGGCCCAGCAGAGAGAAGGCACCACACAAGGTAAGACACTGAAGCGAAAGGGGGGAAAAGAAGAAATAAAAGAGCCAGCAACAGTAAAACATCATGACAAGGATGAGTCAATATCTGTCAATTATAACTATCAATGTTAATGACCTCAATTCATCAATCAAAAGAAATAGACTGGCAGAATGGATTAGGAAGCAAAACCCAGCAATATGCTGTATACAAGAAACACACTTAACTCAAAAAGAAATCCATAGACTGAAAGTAAAAGGATGGAAAACAGTTCTCCATGCCACAGGAACCCAGAAAAAAGCAGGCATAGCAATCTTATTTGCAGACAAAGTAGATTTCAAACCAAAACTAATTAAGAGAGACAAAGATGGTCACTACATCCTTGTGAAAGGAACAATCCAAGAGGAAGAGATGACAATCCTAAATATATATGCACCAAATACAAATGCCCCCAACTATACAAAATGAATATTAATGGACATGAAAAACCAAATAAGCACTAATACAATTGTAGTGGGGGACCTCAACACCCCTCTATCATAAATAGACAGATCCACTAGAAAAAAATCAACAAAGAAATTCTAGAACTGAACCAAGCTATTGAACAAATGGATTTAATAGATGTTTACAGAGTGTTCCACCCCACAAAATCAGAATACACATTCTTTTCAGCTGCACATGGGTCATTCTCCAAAATAGATCACATGCTAGCTCATAGGACATATCTAAGTAAATGCAAAAGAATCGAAGTTATCCCCTGTATATTATCAGACCATAGTGCAATACAATTGGAGATCAATAACATAAGAAACTGCAAAAGTCCCACAAATAGCTGGAAATTGAATAACACCCTCCTGAACAACCAATGGGTGACAGAGGAAATTAAAGAAGAAATTAGACAGTTTCTACAAGTAAATGATAATTCCAGTACAACATACAGGAATCTGTGGGTCACAATGAAAGCAGTTCTATGCAGGAAATTCATAGCAGTGAATGCCCATATTAGGACAACAGAGAGAACTCAGTTAAATAGCCTAATGCAGAATCTCAAGCTCCTAGAAAAAGAAGAGCATAACAAACCCACAGCTCATACAAGAAAGGAAATTATAAAGATCAGAGCAGAAATCAATGCAATGGAGACTAAGAGAAGGATACAAAAAAATCAATGAATCAAAGAGTTGGTTTTTTGAAAGAATAAATAAAATTGATAAACCTTTAGCCAATCTTATCAAAAAAAGGAAGAAAAAAAGGGTCAAACCCATGCAATTAAGAATGAAAAAGGTGAAGCCACGACAAATCCAGCTGAAATTCGTAGAATCAGCAATACCTACTTTGAGAACCTGTACTCTAATAAAATGGAAAACACAGAAGAAATGGGCAAATTCCTAGATACATATGAATTACCAAAATTAAATGAAGATGACATAAAAATTCTAAACACCCCAATAACAATGAGTGAAATTGAAAATGTAATAAAAAACTTACCAACAAAGAAAAGCCCACGTCCTGATGGTTTCACTGCTGAATTCTACAAGACATTTAAAGAAGAACTATTGCCATTACTCTTTAAACTCATCAAGGAAATTGAAAGGGAAACAAGGCTTCCAAATTTATTCCTGGAAGCAAGTGTGACTTTGATCCCAAAACCAGGAAAGACCCAACCCAAAAAGAGAACTACAGACCATTCTCCCTAATGAACATAGATGCAAAAATCCTCAACAAGATACTGGCAAACAGAATACAGAGGGTCATCAATAAGATCATACACCCTGACTAAGTCGGATTTATCCCAGGGATGTGAGGATGGTTCAATATCAGTAAATCAATAAATGTAATACACTATATTAACAGAGTCAAGGACAAAAACCATATGATCATCTCAATAGATGTAGAAAAAGCATTCAACAAAATCCAACACCCATTCATGATAAAAACGCTAAAGAAAATTGGAATAGAAGGTCTTTATCTCAACCTGATTAAGGCTATCTATGAAAAACCAACAGCCAATATCATACTAAATGGTCAAAAACTGAAAACTTTCATGCTAAAATCAGGAACAAGACAAGGATGCCCACTATCACCACTCCTGTTCAATATTGTTCTGGAAACATTAGCTATAGCAATTAGAAAAGAGAAAGAAATAAAAGGAATAAAGATAGGAAAGGAAGAAGTGAAATTGTCATTTTTTGCTGATGACATGATACTTTACATAGAAGATCCAAAAACCTGTCAAAAGTCTGCTAGACCTCATTGACAGATTCAGTAGAGTAGCTGGATACAAGGTCAACACTCAAAAAATAACAACCTTCTTATACGCAAATAGCAGACCCATTGAGAGAGAAATTTGGGAAATAATTCCTTTTACAATAGTATCTAAAAAAATGACATATCTAGGAATCAACCCAATAAAGGAAGCAAAAAACCTCTACACTGAAAACTACAGCTCTCCGAAAAAAGGAGAGCAAAGAGGATATAAGAAAATGGAAAGATATTCCTTGCTCCTGGGTAGGAAGAACCAATATAGTGAAAATGGCCATACTTCCAAAACTGCTATATAGATTCAATGCAATGCCGATTGAAATTCCAACAATATACTTCACAGAACTAGAGAAAACAATCCAAAAATTCATTTGGAACCAGAAGAAACCTAGAATAGCAAAAGTAATTCTAGGCAACAGAGACATGACTGGGGATATCACAATCCCCACTTGAAACTATACTACAAAGCTACTGTGATATAAACAGCATGGTACTGGCAAAGGAACAGACCCGAAGATCAGTGGAATAGATTAGAAGATACAGAAACAACTCCAGACATACTCAGCCACCTCATCTTTGACAAAGGAGCCAACCACCCTCATTGGAGGAAAGATAGACTATTTAATAAACGGTGTTGGAAAAACTGGATTTCAACCTGCCAAAGATTAAAACTAGACCCATACCTATCACCATGCACTAAACTAAGATAGAAATGGATTAAAGATCTAAATATTAAGCCAGAAACACTAAACTTGCTGGAAGATAACTTAGGTAGAACTCTTGATGACATCAGTATAGGAAAAGACTTTATGAACAAATCTTCAGTAGCATGAGAGCTAGCACAAAGATTCAACAAGTGGAATCTCATCTTATTAAAAAGCTTCTGCACTGCAAGAGAAACTACCAACAGAGCTAAGAGACAACCTACAATGTGGGAAGAAATATTTAGCAGCTGTACCTCAGACAAAGGTCTACTATCAAGAATATACAAAGAACTGAAAAAAATCAGACCCCCCCAAATTCAAAGACCCAATTCTAAAATGGGCATCAGAAATGAACAGACATTTCTCAGACAAAGAAGTAAAAACAGCAAATAAACACATTAAAAAATGTTCAACATCACTGGTCATTCAAGAGATGCAGATGAAAACAACACCGAGCTTCCACCTCACCCCACAAAGATTGGCTGCTATCAAGAAATCAACAAATAACAAATGCTGGCGGGGGTGTGGAGAGAAAGGAACCCTTCTCCATTGTTGGTGGGAATGTAGTCTGGTGCAACCACTGTGGAAATCAGTATGGAGATACCTCAAAGAACTAGGACTACAGGTCCCATTTGACCTAGCTATTCCCCTACTGAGAATTTTCCCCAAAGAATTAAAAGAATCATACCACAGTGATATATGTGCACCTATGTTTATAGCAGCACAGTTTGTAATAGCTAAAGCTTGGAAACAGCCCAAGTGCCCATTGACTGGAAACTGGATAAAGAAGATTTGGTTTTTCTATAAAATGGAGTACTACTCAGCCATAAAGAATGAGAAACTAGAGACATACGTAGCCAAATGGATGCATATTGAGGCCATACTCTTAAGTGAAATAAATAGGAAACACAAATGTAAATACCGAATAGTTTCTCTAGTGTGAGAAATTGAAAGTGTAAATAAGGATGAAAATGATTAAAATGAATAATTGATAATTTGAAACAAGAAAAGGTCCAAGGGTTAGGGGATGGTGGGAGGGGAAGGGGAAAGGGAAGAAGGAAAAGGAAAAATTATGAGAAAGAAAAAAAATGGAATCAAACTCTATGTAAATAAGGAATGGTGGAGAGGGTAAAGGGTGCACAGGTAATGGGAGAAAAAATAAAAACTAAGATACATCATGTTCTGGTACAAACACCCAATGATAAATGTAAATGTATTTTATACCTAAAGTGTACCGATAAATATATATATAAATTTTAAAAAAGGGAGGGGTGAAGGGGTTGAAGGGAGGGCAGGGGAAGGGGGAAAAAATAAGAACCAAGAGAGTATGTAAAGGTGCATATCTCCAATGATGAACGTCATTATATTGTACACCTAAAATGTACCAGTAAAAGGATGTAAAAAAATACACAGCAAAGGAATTATGGCACAAGTAAGGTCAGTGCTCAGGTGGTCACTAACACATCAATCACATCTTAGTATTAGAATTATTGAAGGATATTAACGGTGTGTGGGTCTAAGTAGTGAATTCTCACAGGTTGTACAAAACTATAAATATATTTATATTTATAATAGACAACTCCAATAAGTAATGCTAAAAGGATTCTATGGAATAGAGTCAATGTAAAGCAATCCTTCTGGTCATTGTGAATAGTTTTTGAAAAAATCTCATTTGCTTTTATTTTTTAAAAACTTTTGATTAGATATAAAGCACCTAAAGGGGAAAGAATTAGAGATAGACCTTAGGTTACCACAATTGGCTATCCACATGCCAAAGACTGAATATAGAGTCATATCTCTCATCATGTACTAAATTAAAATGAAAATGGATCAAAGAACTAAATGTTAAAACAGAAACAACCTACTGGAAGAAAATTTAGATAGAACTCTTGAGTCATAACTGTGAGACAAACTTTTGGAACAGAACCCTGTTTGCACAGAATTAATATCATGAATCAGTTAATTGTATCATATAATTAATTAAAGAGCTTCTGTATAGCAAAATAATCAGCAGAGTGAACGGACAACCTACAACATAGGAAAGATGTTTGCCAGCTATTCCTCAGACATAAGACTAATATTTAGAATATATAAAAGACTCAAAAAATTAGACTCTCCAAAAATAAAAGACTTAATCAATAAATGAGAAATGGAAATGAATAGACCCTTGTATAAATGGCCAATAAATACATGAAGAGATGCTCAACATTGCTGGCCATTTGAGAAATGAAATGAAAATAATACTGAGATTCCATCTTACCCAAGAAAGAATGACTGTCATCAAGAAATGAACCAATAACAAACACTCTTGTGATTGCAAGGAAAGCAAAACCCTTCTGTGTTATTGGTAAGAATGCAAACTAGTAAAACCACTTTGGAAATCAATATAGAGATTCCTCAAAAAATTAAAACTAAAGATTCCATTTGACTCAGATTTCTTCCTTTTCTAGGTATCTTCCCAAAAGGGTTAAAGATATCATATTACAGTGACCCATGCACACTCATATTTATAGCAGCATCATAAAGATAAACTTGAGTCATTTGTAGGAAAATAGATGCACCTTGAGACCAAGAAGCTTAAATATCACATGGTTTTTCTTATCAGCAAGCAAAATTATAAATAAAGAGGAAAATAAAAGATAAATAATAGGAAGTAGAGAGATCTTTCTCAAATGTGAAGTATATCAACAGATGGAAGGGAGGGTAAATATATACTTTTTTATATTTAAAGAGGCGAAGCACATACATTATCGATTCAATGACTATAGAATGCTGTTTATTCATCTCTAAAAAATATAGTGAAAGTTATTGCAAAACACCAGGAAATCAGACCACCACATGTGTACACAGCATATATCTTCATTAACAGATGAATGAAAAAAGAAAATGTATTTGTATACGTTAGAGTACTAATCTCCCAGAAAGAAGGATAAACTTGAGGCATTAGTAGATAAATGAATGCACCTAGAGACCATAATGTAAAATGAAATACATCAGACACATCTCATAGTTTCTTTTATAAGAGAAACACAAATTATAAAGAGAGTAAAATAAAAGATAGATACCAGGAAGTAGGGAGATCTTTTTCAAATAGGGACGAAGATGGAGGCAAGGGAGTGGAAGAGGAGGAAAAGAGGATGGGAAAACAGAATTCAGGAAGAGAATGTAAGTAGAGCTTTTGCACACAGGAAGGGAACTGAGAGTTGGAAGGAACAAGGAAGAATGGCAGGGATAGGGGAAAAAGAAAGAATTGAGCACAAAATCCCCATGATAAATATAATTGTTATGTAGTGCCAAAGTATGCTAATCAAAAACTAAAAATAGGAAAAAAAATGAAGTAGGAACTTTGTGAATGTTTATAAGCGTGATAATTCTTTCAAGCTGTTGAAACCAAGTTAGAAGGAATATTCAGAGTGTTTAATTATAATCAAAGGAAAGAATGAGTACTCTCTGCATTAAACAAGCAATTATAAAAACATGTTTTGATCTGCTCTGAAATTGAAAATTAAGCAGACACTTAAAGAAAGGTACAGAAGTATGAATTATCTCATATCACAAATTTGGAAAGAAAGATGTGGTCAAAATTTTTACAAAGAAAAATATTTAATAAACTTAATTGTTTTGTAAAGTGACTTCCATTTCTGAGCCAGTAAAAAGGGTCACTCTTCATCCTAAAATTAGGCATGGAAGGATCTATAGACACATGAAAGAGAGGAGGAAGCATATATATACAAGTGATTTACCAATATACAGAATTTAAACCATGCTGAACATGTTTGGTTTTCATATGTAATGGAACATTAATGATATACAATCTCCATAGATTTTTTTTTCTTATACCCCTATGGATTTCATAGTTCTAGCTCATTAGCCTTAGTTGACTGAACTGATCCTGTAATAATCGTCTTACACATCTTTGAGTTGGGTAAATGTTAGATAATTTCAGAGGCTAAGACAGTTTTAACAATCACTTATCATAAAATTGTACCATAACCAATATACTCTGTACACTGAAATCTGAACATACATAATAGAATTGTTTACTAATGCATGTTCATAATTTACTTTGGGTAAATTATTTATCCCATGTAGTTTCTTTAATAAGATTGTAGAAGCTTTAGTGAGACTCATTTTGTGTACAAAAATATGCCTTTGGAGGAATTACCTTGTTCTAGCTCTCAAATAATGGGAAGGGTTTGGATAAAACAGATAATACAGACACACAGAAGGAAAATACACAAGTGGCAAACTTTTATCCAGGGAGTAATGCAATCATGAAATGTCCACACAAATGCTTTGTGACAAGGTGTTAACTTTTTTAGCTTTCCTTCTCAGATCTGCACATGGCTATTGCCCGAAGATGAAAAAAAATCCAGAGTTGTATTTCTGTAGCAAGATGAAATTGGACAACTGGTTTACAGCTGAATCTTAATTCTCTATCTAGATACTATCAGGGAAATTCAGATAAGAACTTCCCTAATCACAGTACTCTTACATAGTCTATTCTAGATACCACTCAAGCCACAGTTTCTGGGCTATTTTGCCATTCTGGTAAATTTACCCATGACTTGGGAGAATTCAACTGACATATTTCTTCACTGTGAGGATACAGCAACTCAGAGCTGCTATACTTAGTGTGATCATTAATCAAGATGATAGGTTTCTAACCCAGATGACTGGGCAGAGGGAAGCACAGAACCAGGGCATGCCATAGCTACCTTTGAAAAGAGTGTATTTGGTTCATGGTATCATACAGCACACACCATGCTGAACTACAGAGCATTTAACTACACACATTTCAAAGATGTGTGATGACAATCACATACACAGAGGCTTTATTAACACTGCCTCTGCCATAACAAATGCTTTAATGAGAAACCACGGGCTCTTCGGGGGCTATCACATATGCATAGATTAATGTTCCTGAAACATGATCACCATGGCAAAGAAGGCATCCTCAATCAAATACAGATATCAGAACAAGTTCTAATTCAGAATCCAGTGTATAGTTTGAAAATGCCACAAGGAGTAATAAAGCCGTAATTGAAAAATGTAATCAAATAACAGCACAAAGTTAACATAACTTTCATTAACCTTTTTAGTACCAGATTATACCCTCACTTAGGCATTTTCATCATCTCTCATAAATATTGTCAGATATGGTATATCTAATGGGTGGCGGATGGGAAAATGTTAAAGCTGTGTTATGGAAAGATATTACTCAACTTCATGGTCTCTGGTCTTTTTCTCTAGATATCATGAATAACAGGAAATCTTTCCTTCCAAGTTGAGAGATAATGCTAGGTCTGGAATATGGTTCATCTTCACTAAAACGCATGGGGAAATTTTATTCCCAATCCAAAAATATTGAGTGATGAGACCTTCAACAGGTGATTGAACATTAGAGAGGATTATTGCTTTTCTCACTGGATGGGGTTAGTTCCTGGGGGAGTGAATTTTACTATTAGTGAACTGGATTAGGTACGAAAAGAATGGCTGTCACATGTTAGAGGACCCCTTGAGCTGCCCTCCTCCACACATTACTGTTCCCTCCCTTTCTGTCTTAGGCAGAAGCAGTGGGAAGCCTTCAGAAGTGCTCTGGGACTTCCACATGTCCACAAATGAGAGCCAAAATAAAATTCTTTCCTTTATAAATTACCCAACCTCATGTACTTTATACTAATAGAAAATGAATTAAAACTATAAGTTTATCTTCAAGTTTATGCATAGAACACTACTGTTTCCTTCTTGTGGTGGAGGGGATAAATGAGTGAGATCATGCAGAACACCTAGAAACTGTGTCCGTAGAAACTCCTAGTATAATCTGTGGGGTATACTTATTTCTTCCAGGTCAAATGGGCTCTAGAATTTACTGAAGAATCAGCTTTAGTATTCGTTAGTGTCTGGAGATGTGTAGAAATAGGAAAAAAAGAACACTATTTCTGTTGTGGATAAATAGAGAAGGGCACTGTAGCCATTTTAATTAGCATATAACATGTCAGACATCACTAATTAATGAATGTTGTTGAGCAAAGTGCCACTCTCATTGAGTGGTTCAAATTCTGATGGTTTTTAGTGTTAGAGCGTCAATTGCTTTGCAGAAAGACTGTGAAACATGAGGAAAATCTAACACTGAATAGAAATATCTAAAAGTTTAAAAGTTGTGAAGAAGAGAAGGCTTATTGATCAGCTACCCTGATCAATTACCTTTCACTACTTGGTGGAGGTGAATTCTTGTAAGGAAGAAAAAAAAACAGTTGACCTATCTAGTGTCCCTGTGATCAAACTGAAATCAGACTTCCTGGTAAATAAACTAATGGTCTTCTCTAGAAGGAGGATCCTTACCTGCAGGATGTTTCTACCTGGATGTCCATGAATTATGATTTCACATAGTACATTATTCTAGAAAGTACTCACTGTATGAAGTGTGGACCCAGAAACATGTCACATAAGCTTTGTAACTGTCTGGAATTCAAATAGAGATAATTAATAAATTAAAGCTTCTCTAATATATGAAGATTTCTCCATTATTCAGTGATTTTCTTCATGTTTCTAGCCATGACTGCATGTGTATGTGGGGAGGCAGAGTGTGTTTATTATTCAGCACTTGACAGGAAGGCAACTCATTCTGTATAAATGAGCTGGCTAAAACCTGTGTCTAAATTAAACACATTCATGGAAATATAATATTTCTCATGAACTAATTATATAGTATATATTTATATATGTATATATTTATCTCTAAATCATAACTGTTTATCTGTTTAAAATTTCTCTGTAAGGCCACACCACATTAATTGTTGTAAATGTTTTCTATGCTTTCTCCATTGAATGCAATGTAAATTGTAAAATAATTTACATTACTTTATTTTCATGTAATTTTAAAATTTTGAATACAGCTTAAATATCCTTAAAAATAAATTGAGCTAGTTATATAATTGTCTGTATTTTATTTGTAAATTATAAACTACTTATGAATAACTCCTAAATTTTATTTTCAGTTTCTTTAGGAGAAAATACAATATTATCTCAACTTCATCCCATGACTTCTATATTGTGCAATAAATTTTTACAAAACTCATATATAGATGATATATAGCAGATCCTCCAGTTACAACCAACCTGACATATGGACAACTTGAGTTACAGTCAAAATTTTGGCTTTAACTTATGACTAAATCTTGAGGACTGAATGCCAGCCACTTGTGCTTCCAGATGTCTCAGACACAGATTTTAACCCTTAAAGAGTTCTGGAAGGTACATGACAGTATCCTTTCCTATGTGGGCTTAACTGAGAAATCCTGGGCCAGTGTCTCTCTAAGAACACTGAGATCTGCCTGTACACAGGAGAGAGACTTTGGAGGCTGTGTAGAGGAGCCTGAGCCTTCAATTGACCAACTTGAGTTACAGCCAACCCTTGCGAATGAACTGAGTTGGTAAGTCAAGGGTCTACAGTACAACTACTCTGTACATTTGCTTTCACAAGGCCTTTTTGTATTAAATATAGATGTTTTGTTACTAGTATAATAAATGAGAATGTTAATCTAACAAAGTCAGATAACTTTCTGAATATTACTATTAAATTTTATCTTAGTTCATTTCAACTTCTTATCAATTAACACAGTGAAAAACAATTATAATTTGAATTATTCTTCTGAAAATTTATATGCAATTTATTAGGCTTACTCCTTCAAATAAAATTGATAATTCCATCAGAAGAGATAAATGATTGCATTTTAAAAGAAATTAAATATTTTATAATATCTCCCTATCATGTGTATATTTCTTCTATTTTATCACTAAATACACTAGATTTTCAGACGTATTAACCACAGAGCTAGTGTAATGTATTTTTTCATTAGAAAACATTTATTTACACTTCAATTTGGTTTGTATATTAATTATAATTACTGCCAATTTAAAATGTACTGAGATGATCAGATATCTTTTTATATCTAGATATTATAAATGTTACAAATTAGATTAATAAATCTCCTAATTTTGAATCATATTTGCATATGCAGAATAAATGACACATCTTCCTGCTCTATCATGCTATTCAAATAGTACTTGGGTAAATATACTGATTTATTCAAGATTTTATATTAATATTAATAGTTGAAAGTAATCTGAATTATTCATTGTATATATTTTCTCTTCCAGAGTATAATAAAAGAGTCTTTAAATCAGCTTTGTAAAAAGCAGTGAGAACCCTTCAAAATGTTTTCTTTTGAGCAAATTAAAAGGGTCAATGTATCCAGTTTATGAACCAGTGAAGCCTTATGAGAAATATTTACAATGCTTCACACCAATATATGATTTTTTTTTTCACTTCCAAGAAGCAGATTGGAATATTGTGGCTCTATTTTGATAAATGCAGAGTAAGAGAGATTTTAAATACCTTGTAATAGGCAATGCATTTCTATTTTTATAAAAGAAACTAATGCTATAAAATAAATTCTGAAATTATACTGTAAAAATGCATACAAATAAACATTATATGATCTGAACTCAAATGAAAGATTAAATTAATATCGAGTATAATTTCATATTTCCATTTAGGTGTATTTCTAAATAAATTTTTATAAAATTAGATTAAATAAAATTTGCAAAATTAAAGTAAAACTTAGATTTTCTTGGAGATGTTTGTTAAAATTCTCAAGTTTTTGCCTGAAGTGTAGGAAAATGAACTGTAGTCTATCCATTAATCTCTTTCCACTCATAGTTTCAAAACAAGATATGAAAATGGGAACTAGGAGATCAATCTTTTTGCAAATGGGAAGGTGATCGAGAAATGGGTGAAGAGGAAGGGAAGGGTCAGCGGTTGGAAAGGAGGAATTGGGATGTGTTATGTTCCTGTCTCAGCTCCTCACGAGTGTCAGTATCACGTCTGCACACGAGTGCTAGTAAAAGAGAAAAACGACAATGTTTCCAATGAACCGAACCATTATCCAAAGAAATTCAAGAATATGTATAAGTATCCAAATTGCCATCATTCTAAAAGTTAAAATTCAGAGTAAAGCAGCTGAAATAAGTAATGAAGTAAGTGAAGAAAAATCAGTTACTGAAAGCTGACTTCTATGTTGCACAAAGTATGGAATTAGAAAGGATATACATACTTCCATTAATATAATTAGATTTTATATGTTCAATAAACTGTAGGGAGACTAATACATTGAGACACAGAAGACATAAAAACAAAAAAACACACCCTCATTGATTCAGGTGTGTCCTAGTATATTTGAGATAGAAATTTCACAGTTCAAAGCTAATATAAGTTACATATTGTAGGAGAAATATTAATAAGCATCAATATCACTAGACTACACTTAAAATGAAAATCACAGCAGAAAAGATTGGGGAAAAATCTATCTGTGAAAATATCAAGTTGCTCCATTTGATTAAAATGGGGATGGCATAAATCTGAAAAGCTCAACAAATTACAAACCTAAAACAGCAGGGCCAAGGATTTAGCTTAGCGGTTCTGCCTCCTGCTCTGCAAGCGCAAAAACCTGAGTTTGATCTTCAGTACCAAATAAATAAATAAATAATTAAAAAGTGAAAATAAAAAACAGCAAAAAGCTAAGAAAATGTACAATAAATCCAGTTATAATTAAATTATTAAGGTAAAGAAAAATAATGAAGGAAATATATCAAGAGAATAATGGCAACTTATGTAAAAAGAAACAGAAAACAGTGATGAATGACTTGGGGAAAAATGCAAGTGAAAAGACTATGGATCACCATTTTTTAAACAGTTAAAAAATGTCTATTTCAAGTGAAAATATCTTTTAAAAATACACATACATACAAATGTTTTCAGATATAAAGGAGCAAACAGAATTTTTTTACCAGGAGGCCTACATAGAAAAAATGTTAAAAGAAATTCTTCTGGCAGAAGAAAAAAGAATTCATTCACCCCGCAGAAAGAAAAGAGAAGCATGAAAAATGGTAATGATAACTAAGTAGCTAAGTAGAAATATTTTCATTTTTCTGACTTGTGTTCATAAAAATTGATTGTGAATTGGTAGTACCTATAAGAGGACTCACTGTCACCTGAGGCTGTCCCAGAGGCCAGAGAAACCAAGCCAGGATGGAGAGAGGTGATGGTGGTGGAATAATGTCCTTGTGTGACAAGCATCTGGTCGGGCCGTATGACTGTCCCAGGACTGAAGGATGCCTCACCCATACCAAGAGAACCCCAGGGCTGGATTGGAAGAATGTCTTTTGTTTCATCTGACAGTGCAAGAGGACTAGAAACAGTCAGACCAAATTAACAACAAAAAATGCATGATAATTAAAATATCATGGAATAAACATTACACGAAGGTAAGTCAATATCTGTATGCTAACCCTAAAGTACTTGCCATCTTTGTCTCTTTTGACCAGTGTTGGCTTGAAGCCTGATGTGTCTGAGAATAAGTTAGTTACTCCTGCTTGCTTTCTAGCTCTGGCTGTGTGGAGTATTATTTTCTTTATTATCCGCTGGTATGCTGCCCTACCTTGGAACCAGCAGAGTATGGACTGAAACCTCTATAGTCTGTAAGCCAAAATAAACCTTTCCTCCTTTAAGTTGAGAATGTCAAGTATTTTGTCTCAGGAAGGAGGAAAGCAAATCTATATATTATTAGAATATTGGAATAAAGTATATAAATACTATATCACAACATAAAATTTATAAAAGGAATATGTAACACACTTCTACAAATAAAAGAGAAGTCTAGATAGCAATGTGTACATTAATTGAACATGCTCATATTCGAATGTACATAAATTACCAATAAAGAAACAAAATTTATTCAATCTTATTAGCAGGTAGGGAAATAAATACCAAATAAATGACAGAGCTATTATAATTACTAAATGGATGCTCAAAGTGCTATCTCTGAAAGTGTGTTAAGGAATTCTCATTTTCTTAGAAATGTAAACTGCTGAATCCCCATTGGACAGCAATTTAACATTAAAATTTTAGTGTGTTTTGTATACATAATTCCAACACAAGATATACTCTGGAATATTAATACACATTATTTTAATGTCAAAAACTGAAGATAACCAAGTTGCCCATTCCTGCAGAATAGACAAATAAATCAATGTATATTTCTACAATATAACACACACACACACACATATGCACACAAATAAATAAATAAACCGTAGTCTATAAAAATGGCCTTTAGGAAGTATATGCAAGACAAAAACAATATACATTCTACATATTTCCATTTGCTATAGAACTCTAAAACTAATTTATAGTGTTTTTTGGATGTTAAAGAATGCATACTTGGTTAGTAATACAAATAAAAGAAAAACATGCACAAAATTATCTTAACATTCAGGCAAAAGAAAATAGTTCAATGTGAAAGATGCATGAAAATTAATGACTATTTTATTCTTTGTTGTATTGGTGGTTCCATCTATTTTTATTGCATAGTAATCATCTGTCCTGGGTCATGTCATATATACATTTGTATTTGGAAAACGTGAAACAATAAGATGGCATTCAAATGTTTGTCATGCCCACCAAAAATCTCTTAAGTAAGTTATCTATTTCAGTGGTTAAAATTCAAAATAACCTGAATAGTTTAAAAATGTTGCAGCTGGACGATTATGAAGCTGATTCACTTTTACTACAGAAAATTTGAAAAATGACCAAGACTATGGTGAGTTTTTCAAATTAAATATATCAAGGTTGTTGGAGTACATTCAAAATATGTTTGATACAGTATGGTGACAAAAGTTAATAACAAGCTGCTGAATAATTTACAACTGCCAAGAGAGGTTGTAAGGGTTCTCATTATAAACACAAAAAATGATAAGTAAGTATGTAATGCACATATCTAGAAATCTTCTTAATATTACGCTTTCACACTGTACACATATCAAAACATGTTACACACAATAAATATATAAAAATTTTATTAGTCAATCTTAAAGATTGTGACACAGATTCTGAAAGAAAAAAATGTCATTGAGGGAATTAATCCCTATAAAAATACATAGTGATACAATAAGCGTCAAGTAAAATTAGATAGAATAAAATACTTTTAATTCCTTTTCATATCATCTGTATTTATGTTAAATATAAAGTATTATTTCTGTTATTAATATGATAATCAGCTACTCTACATAAGTTATTGAAAACTCATTCTCTAAATTCTTGTTTTCTAACAACAGTGCAATGTGACTTTTAAATAATTCATATAAATTATAGTGTATAAAAAGTTGTGATAAATGGGACTAATAAATGGCTAGTTTCATGGAGAAAGTGAGCAGAACTTAATTGCCCTACACATCTGATTTCTAGAGAATCTACCCAGAAGGAATTTTTAATTACATATAAATTTTTCAATATATAACATTTTTTCAGCAGAAAGACACTTACAATGCAAGATAAGAATCTCTACATTTTCAATCCCGAGTCCACTTTTCATCAATAATACTTTAACCCAAAACAAAGGTGCTTGTTAAAATTGAAAAACAGACATTTTCATATGTACATATCTAATAACAAAATAAATTCTTTGATTTTCTCAGTCTAAATTATTATCTTTATTAAATTAATGGTCTCATAATGGCAGGATTTGAAACTGATCAAATGCAGTGCATTGCAACAAGGAGCATAAATATATGTATATGTATGATATGGCAAACAATTTCTATTCAGAACACTCTTAATTTTTACAGAATAATTTTGGATGTTTTATTAGGGGATTACAGCCTTGTATTTATTCAATTTAACCGAATCTATATTTTCACGTGATTTTTCTTCAGGTTTTTGAGAACCCTCCATTCCATAGTGGTTTGCAAAACTGTAATACAAGCATGATGAGAAAATCTTGGAAAAGCAACTTCATCCAGTGGGGTCTGGACTGGAGAATTTGCCTCTGGCCATGCATGACCTAACTTTAAGGTACCACGTGGTTGTTGCCATTTCCTTCATTAGACTACTTGTTTTCTCTTTCCCATTAGTGTTTACCTATAACCTTTTACAAGGGAGTTCCTGTTCAGTAAGACATGTTTTTCCTGCCCTAATATCTCGCAGGTATACAGAGTTGGAATCATTTTGAAACAGTGTCTGATCTGCACCCAAGTTCTGTCCTGTGAGGCCTGAATGATCCCTGCATGGTGTTGAATGAAGTGTCCCTGTAAAACCAGATAGTAGTTTTTATGAGTTAATGGGGGAAAAGAAATGTCAGAGTATTTCTATCTTCTGTAGAACTAGTGGATGGATAAAATATCTGGTCCACGAGGCAATAACCTTTTATCTTTCTCTTCCTCCTCCTCTCTAAGTTTTATGAACAAGAGTGGTTGCCATGAAAGCTGCTATGAAAATTTGAGTATAAACCTTGTTATCAATATTTCTACTTTTGTCCAAGTGTGAGAAAGTTACTACTCTCCTTCTTTTTAAAAGTTAAGCTGGGGAGACAGTGAGGACCTCTCCACACACCCACCAATGACCAGCTTAGCCACGTGGGCTGAGAGGTCCCTGGCCTTCATGCCGTCCTGCAAACAGCTGGACAGTGAGGACCCTTTGACACACAACCAGCCAGCAGCTTAGCCGTGCTGGCCTGCAAACTCTACCGCCCCCCCCCCCCCGCTGCCTCTGGCCTCCTGGCTATACCAATATCTGGTTCCACACTACAGAGGCACAGGGGGGCATAAAGGCCATTGACCTGAGCTGCTTTCCTGTGAACAACAGGAAGAGGGCCTCTCTCAGGTTCCTCGATGAAAACTGAAGCCCACTGGAAAAGTGAAGAGAATCTCTGCAATAAAGGCACACCAGACCACTGAACTTGGTAAGTTGGAGGGACCCTCACTACCCATCAGAACCTGGACTATTTTCAGGGAAAGAAAGGGCAGTTGGACCCTGCCATAGAGACTTGCAGAGTTCAATCCTGCAGGAGGACAGGGAGCTCAACTTGGGACTTGCAGCCATAAATCTTCCTGAATTTCATGTATCTGCAACTGGCTTCCTAAGACTCAATGACTTATATCTGCACACTCTTGCTCACGTTGTCTATTGTGACAGAAGAGACACACCCTGAAGGAGGACCTTCATTTTTATTTTTTATTTGTTATTTTCAAAATTATTATTATTTTTTACATTTTATGTTATTTTTTACTTTTTCTACTCTTTTCAAATTTTTATTTTTCTCTTTTTTCTTTCTTTTACTTTTCTCACTCTCTCTCACTAACTCCCTTGCTCTCCCACATTGTTCTTCATCTCCCTTTGTGTTCCTGTTCTGCCCTTAATTCAGAATTCTTCTTTACTTTTATTTTCTTCTCTTTTTCCTTCTCTAACCTGTGTCCTCTGAACTCACTAATAGTCTTCCCTTATCCTTCTACCTACCTATCCCTCCCTCCACAACTCCTTCTAACATCTCATCCTGAAAGGCAAAGTTGCTATATTGAAGAGTTTATTCACTATAAACATATGGTGGGTCCATTCTCAATTTCTATTTAATTCACACAGTTAAAGGTGACAGATTAATAACTAACACAAACTGTCATTTTTTAAGATGTACTTGATGCTATGGTGTTGCTGATTATATCACTTGGGCTAAGGTGTTGTGATTGATCTAATCAATTGTCCTTCCTGCTATAATGAAAATGAGATAGCCTCAGAGCCATTAGATACTCAAAACCTGAAGAACAGCTATATCTGGAAGACACCTCTGAGAAGCAATCATTCCATAAGGGTTCTAAATACAAGCAACAAATATACTTACAATAAGCAACTTCGAAGTATCAACCCAGGAATTAAACCAAAGACAGTACCAAAAACAAAAATGAGAAGACATTTAAACAAGGCACAAATTCAGACTTCCACCGCACAAAAAGCAAATTCTGGGGGAAACAGGGTAGAAAAGTCTGACAATCAACCACCTAGACACCCTGAGCTGATAGCACAGGAAGTAACAAAACAGATGAATGAGGCTCTAGAAAAATTCAAAGGAGAAATAATCTCCCAGATAACTACAGAGATGGTGAGCAGAGTGAAAGACATGATTAGAGGCTCTAGAACAAAACAGATAAAATAATAGATGAGCTCAGAAACATGCTGAAAGCCATGAATGCCCAACATAAGAAAGAAATGAAAATCATGATCACCCAATATAAGAAAGAAATGGAATCCATGAGACAGATTCAAACAGATATCCAGGAGATTAAAAACTCCATTGAAAGTATTCACAGCAGATTAAGGGAATGTGAAGTTAAAATATCAGGTATAGAAGACAGGATTGGTTTTAATGACCATGAAAACAAAGATTTCTTAAAAATAGTAAGGGATCATGAGAAATCAATCCAGCAGCTGATAGATGATGCAAAGAAGAATAACATAAGACTGATAGGAGTCCATGAAAAAGCAGGAGAAAGTACAATTGACATAAAAAACTGTTCACAGAAGTAATAGTAGAAAACTTCCCAGACAGAGGTAGAAAATTGGACATACAGATAAATGAGGCATATAGAACTCCAACTAGCCATGATAAAAAAAAAAAATCTACACCTAGACATATAACAGTCAAGATCCCAGAAACCCAACAAAAGCACAAAATCCTACAAGCAGTTAGAGAAAAGAAACAAATCATCTACAAAGGAAAGGCCATCAGAATCACAGCAGACTTCTCAACACAAACCATCAAATCAAGGAGAGCCTGGAGTGAATTATTTCAAGCCCTAAAAGAAAATAACCTCCAACCTAGACTGTTGTTTCCTGCAAAATTATCTTTCAAAATTGATGGGGAAATTAGATACTTCCATGACAAAGAACACCTGACAAATTTCATGAACACCTAACTAGCTCTACAAGCAATTCTACACAATATACTAGAAAAAGACAATGAAGATCAGGACTCCATGAGGCCCAACAGAGGGAAACCACAAGGCAAGGCAAGAAACTAAAGGGAAAGGGGGATAAATAGGAAATAAAAGAGCCAACAACAGCAAAACATCATGACAAGAATGAGGCAATATTGATCAAATATAGGCATCAATGTTAATGGCCTCAATTCACCAATCAAAAGAAATAGACTGCTGGAAAGGATTAAGAAGCAAAATCCAACAATATGCTGTATACAAGAAACACACCTAACTCAAAAAGAAATTCATAGACTGAAAGTAAAAGGATGGAAAACAGTTCTCCATGCCACAGGAACCCAGAAAAAAAGCAGGGGTACTAATCTCATTTCCAGACAAAGTAGATTTCAAAACTAATTAAGAGAGACAAAGATGGCCACTACATCCTTGTGAAAGGAGCAATCCAAGAGGAAGAGATGGCAATCATAAATATATATATACATCAAACACAAATGCCCCCAACTATACAAAACAAATATTAAAGGATATGATAAACCAAATATGCACTAATACAATTGTAGTGGGGGAACCTCAATACCCCACTGTCACAAATAGACAGATCATCTAGACAAAAATTTACAACAAAATTCTAGAACTGAACCAAGCTATTGAACAAATGGACTTAATAGATGTTTACAGAATATTCCACCCTATGAAATCAGAATATGCATTCTTCTCAGCTGCACAAGGGTCATTCTCAAAAATAGACAACATGATAGCTCATAAGACATGTCTAAGTCAATGTAAAAGAATTGAAGTTACCCTCTGTATATTATGAGACCATAGTGCAATAAAATTAGAAGTCAATAACAAAAGAAACCACAAATCCCCACAAACACATGGAAATTGAATAATACCTTCATGAACAACAAATGGGTCACAGAGGAAATTAAAGAAGAAATTAGACAGTTTCTACAAGTAAACGATAATGCCAGTCCAACATACAGGAATCTATGGGATGCAATGAAAGAAGTTCTACAAGGGAAATTCATAGCAGTGAATGCCCATATTAGGGAAACACAGAGAACTCAAATAACCTAATCCAGAACCTCAAGCTCTTAAAAAAGAAGAGCATAACAAACCCAAAGCTCATACAAGAGAGGAAATTATAAAGATCAGAGCAGAAATCAATGTAATGATACCAAAAAAAAAATCAATGAATCAGAGTTGGTTTTTCAAAAGAAAAAATAAAATTGATAAACCTGTAGCCATATCTATCAAAAAAAGAAAAGAAAAGGTTCAAATCCATGCAATTATGTACGAAAAAGGTGAAGTCAGAGCAGAAGCAGCAGAAATCCTGAGGATCATCAATACCTACTTCGAGAACCTGTACTCTAATGAAATGAAAAACACAGAAGAAATGGATAGATTCCTAGATACATACAAATGGCCAAAGTTAAATAAAGAAGATAAAGAAATTCTAAACACCCCAATTATGATGAGTGAAATTGAAAATGTAATAAAAAATTTACCAACAAAGAAAAGCCCAGGTACTCATGGCTTCATTGCTGAATTCTACAAGGCATTTAAAGAAGAACTATTGCCATTACTCTTTAATCTCATCAAGGAAATTGAAAGGGAAGCAATATATCCAAATTCATTCCTGGAAGCAAGAGTTACTTTGATTCCAAAGCCAGGAAAAGACCCAAGCCAGAAAGAAAACTACTGGACAATCTCCCTAATGAACATAGTTGCAAAAATCCTCAACAAGGTACTGGCAAACAGAATACATAGTGTCAACAAGAAGATCATACACCCTGACTGAGTTGGATTTATCCCAGGGATGCAAAGATGGTTCTACACATGGAAATCAAAAAATGTAATACGTTATATTAACAGAACCAAGGACAAAAACCATATGATCATCTCAATAGATGCACAAAAAGCATTGGATAAAATCCAACACCCATTCATGAAAAAAACCCTAAGGAAAGTTGGAATAGAAGGGCTTTATCTCAACCTGATTAAGTCTATCTATGAAAAACCAACAGCCAACATCACACTAAATGGTCAAAAAATGAAAACTTTCATGCTAAAATCAGGAACAAAACAAGGATGCCTACTATCACCACTCCTGTTAAATATAGTTCTGGAAACATTAGCCACAGCAATTAGAAAAGAGAAAGAAGTAAAAGGAACAAAGATAGGAAAGGAAGAAGTTAAACTGTCATTGTTTGCTGATGATATGATAGTTTACATAGAAGACCCAAAAAATTCTGCCAAAAGACTTCTAGACCTAATTGCAGATTCAGTAGAGTAGCTGGATACAAGGTCAACACTCAAAAAACAATAGCCTTCTTGTACACAAATAACAGACTCACTGAGAGAGAAAGTAGGGAAATAATTACTTTTACAATAGCATCCAAAAAAATGAAATGTCTAGGAATCACCCTAAAAAAGGAAGCAAAAGACCTCTACACTGAAAACTACAGCACCCTGAAAAAGAGATTGAAGAGGATATAAGAAAATGGAAAGATATCCCTTGCTCCTGAGTAGGAAGAACCTATATAGTGAAATGGCCATACTTCCAAAACTACTATATAGAATTGAAGCAATGCTGATTGAAATTCCAAAAATATACTTTACAGAATTAGAGAAAACGATCCAAAAATTCATTTGGAACCAAAAGAGACCCAGAATACCAAAAGCAATTCTATGCAACAGAGACATGGCAGAGGGTATCACAATCCCCAGCCTGAAACTATACAACAAAGCTACTGTGATAAAAACAGCATGGTACTGGCAAAGAAACAGACCCGAAGGTCAGTGGAATAGATTAGAAGATCCAGAAACAACTCCAGACATACTCAGCCACTTCATCTTTGACAAAAGAGCCAATCATTCTCCCTGGAAGAAAGATAGCCTATTTAATAAATGGTGTTGGAAAAATTGGATTTCAACCTGTCAAATATTAAAACTAGAGCCATACCTATCACCATCCCCTAAACTAAGATTGAAGTGGATTAATGATCTAAAAATTAAAACAGAAATATTAAACTTGCTGGAAGATAAGTTAGGTAGAACTTTTGAAGTTATTGGCATAGGAAAAGACTTTATGAACAAAACCTCAGTAGCACAGGAACTAGCACAAAGAATCAACAACTGGGATCTCATCTTATTAAAAAGTTTCTCCACTGCAATAGAAACCACCAACAGAGCTAGGAGACAACCTACAATGTGGGAAAAAATTTTAGCAGCTGTACCTCACACAAGGTACTACTATCTAGAATATATAAAGAACTGAAAAAAATTAGACCCCCAAATTTAAAGACCCAATTTAAAAATGGACATCTGAAATGAATGGACATTTCTCAGACAAAGAAGTAAAAGCAGCAGATAAACATGTGAAAAAATTCTCAACATCACTGGTCATTTGAGCGATTCATATGAAAACAACACTAAGACTCCATCTCACCCCAGAAAGAATGGCTGCTATCAAGAAATAACAAATAACAAATAACAAATGCTGGCAGGGGTGTGGGGAAAGAGGAACCCTTCTCCATTGCTGGTGGGAGTGCAGACTGGTGCAACCACTGTGGAAGTCAGTATGGAGATACCTCAAAGAACTAGGACTGGAAGTCCTATATGACCCAGCTATTCCCCTGCTGGGCATCTTCCCAAAAGAATTAAAAGAATCATACCACAGCGATATAGGTGCACCCATGTTTATAGCAGCACAGTTTGTAATAGCTAAAGCTTGGAAACTGTCCAAGTGCCCATCAACTGGAAACTGGATAAAGAAGATGTGCTTTTTTAAAAAATAAAATGGAGTACTACTTAGCCATAAAGAATGAGAATCTAGAGACATTTATAGCTAAATGGATGCATATTGAGGCCATACTCTTAAGTGAAATAAATAGTACAAACATGTGTAAATACTGAATAGTTTCTCTAGTATGAGAAACTGAAAGTGTAAATAAGGATTAAAACAAATAAAATGAATGATTGATAATTTGAAATAGGAAGAAAAGGTCCAAATGGGTAGGGGAAGTGGGAGAGGAAGGGGAAAGGAATGAAGGGAAAGGAAAAATTATCAGAAAAGGAAAAAATGGAAACGAAGTCTATGTAAATAGGGAAGGGTGGAGGGGGTGAAGGGCACACAGGTAATGGGGAAAAACTAAGAACCAAGATAGGTCATATACAGGTACAAGCACCCAATGATAAAAATAAACATATTTTGTACCTAAAATGTACCAATGAAAGAATTTAAGAAAAAAAATGTTAAACTGGTATATGTTCTGGGTTGAAATCAGATTTTCTCCTGCTACAAGCGCAACTGTACTATTTTATAGAACTCATTTAAATAAAATCTTTAGTTTCCAGGTGAAGCTCAAACATACAGGTGCAACTATGTTATATTGTCCTTTAAGAAGAAACACAAATGGCAGATAAATACATGAAGAAATGTTCAACCTCTCTGGCCATTAGAGAAATGCAAACTAAAACAATATTGAGATTTCGTCTTACCCCAGGGAGAATGGCTATCATCAAGCAATCAAATCATTTAATGGAATGCTATTTTACAGTTGTGTATGCATAAAAAAGAAATCAAATCATAACAAATCCCGGCAAGGCTGCTGGTTTTTAAAAGGAACCCTTCTACACTGTTGGTGGAATGCAAAATAGTACAAGCACTATGGAAATCAGTATGCAGGCCTTAAAATGTAAAACTCCCATTCTATTTCACCTTTCTAACATCATTCCCTTAGTATCTTACCCAAAGATTTGAAGACATATCACGGTGATTCCTGCATTTCTATGTTTATAGCAGCACAATTTATAATAGCTAAATATTGGAGATGGCCTGTAGGTACATCAACAGATAACTGGCAAAAGATGTATTTACACACAATGAAGTACTATTCTGCAGTAAAGTAAGATAAGCTTGAGTGATTTGTAGAAAAATCGATGCACCATGAAACCATAATATTAAGTGAAATAAATGAGACATACAAGCTCAAATACATCTCTTATGGTGTATGAGAAGCTGAAATTATAAATAGAGTGAAATAAAAAATAGGTAATAGGAAGGAGAGATAGATCTTTCTCAAATGTGAAAGGAAGCAAAGGATGGAGGGAGAGGAAGCAGAGGAGGGAAAGGGAGTGAAGAAAGGAATAAGATGTATTACATACAGGTACCGGCCCCTCACAATGAATGTAAACAGCATATACTGCAAACATGCACTAATATAATAAAAGAGTGAGCCGGATTATTTTGAAAGAGAATAATGGCAAATTGCCCTTTACTGTAAGTATTATTTTTAAATTAAATAATTGAAGCAGTTCTTCTGTAGTTGCATGTATTGTCTGTTTCCCTAGACTGTGGCACCATGACTGATCTCATGAGGCCCTGTGATAGATTTCTCACCAATAACAGGGCAGAAGTTTGGTGGGACTCAGAAGATTCAAAATATTTTCACCTTTTACGTATCCCAGTTGTTCTTACTGCTTTTAGAACATTTAATTAAAATCTAGTTGGTGTGTTGTAAATTATTCTAGGAATCTGGACAAAAGCAATTACTTGAAAGTTAAATTTAGGGTAGATATTTATATTGTCTTCTGGTCAATAGTTTCATTTAATTTGCAATATTTCCACATGGGATGACAGAAGCCATTTTCATTACAGTAGATACAGCTCTACCTTTCCAAGTCCTAATTTTATTTTTGAATTGTCCATTTCTTATAGCCTTATCTTTATTCTACCTAGAAAGGATGTGATTTTTCTTTCTTATCTCTCATACATTTTACAATACTCTAAATGTTTATCCTATCAAATGATGCAGTGGAGAAAAGTGAATTATATGAGATAATAAGATTTTGTTATGATTTCACTCATATACTCTATTAACTTTTCCCTAATTGACATATTTTATGCAAATAAAGATGATTACAAAATATTTGTAGATTTTTATAAAATTGTTTAACTTTATTAGTTATATAACTGTTGTTGGGATACAATACTCAACACCCACAATGTAAAGGACGAGAGGTGTAATTTTTCTCAAAGTTTTAGTGAGTTCAGTCCTTGGGTGCCTGGCTCCAAGGCAGAAATGACTTTAGTGTAAGAGAATGGTCCAGAACAGCTGCTCACCCTATGGAAGCCAGGATGGAAAGAGAGAGAGGAAGAAAATCACACCCTTCTAGACCATGCCTCCAGTGACACACCTCCTTCAACATCTCATTTCCTAATCTCACAGTCATCAATGTATTCATCAGTATATTAGTCCACAGGTGAATGTAGAACCCCATGATCCTATCACCTTCCCAAAATTCCACTTATAAAAAACAGGATTTGGGGGGAACATTCAAAATTTAACTCATGACAATTCCCATATATACAATACTCTTTAGCTGTCATTGTTAACTTCTATGCTGCTATGATATTTGTACAAAGTAAATGAAACAGATACTGGTGGATTCTTGTGAGGTGAACTCTGCAGATTAACTAGATTCCATTCAATATTTCCTAATGTCATTTTACCGGATAATGTCATTTTACACAGGGTTAACCTTCACATTTAAGCATCAGGTCTCCTTAGCCTCCTATTGTCTGTGACTTTTCTTGCAGATTTTCCTTGTTTTTGATGATGTCATTTTAGAGAGTATTGCTCTGTCATTTTACAGGTTGTCCCTCAATGTGGGTTTGATGTTTACTTCATTATTTGACTGAAAGTTTGATAAGAGGAAGTCCATAGAGTTGAAATTGCTTCTCTTCACATTAATGTTGATTTCAAATCTAGTAGATATTGCATAAGGTTAAGTGTTTAATCTGTAGTGCTTCTTTTTAATGCCTGAGAAAATAAAATTTAACAAAATTCATTAAAATACTAGCTAATATTTAAATGAAAATATATATATTTTCATACAATGCAACAATTTTGCCTTTAATCTTAAAGCACTGTTTTAAATTAAGCCCTTAGAAATATAAAAGAGAAAAAAGATGGGAGATAATATAATCATTATAAAAGTTGAGTTTATACATTTTTCTAGGGAAACATAAATATGCTAAAAATTATATTTGAAAGAGTGGGGAGAAGTCTACAAAATTCACTCAAAATTTCCTTACTTGGGAAATGAATGTCATTTCCACTTCATTACAAGGCTAAAGGTAGGAAATGGAGAAACATTATATATAAGGATTACTTTAAGTTACAGCTAAAATTTAGGTGCTGTTATGACTCTTTTACAGTGAAGTATATTGAAGCATGTGATGATTAATAACTTTTCCAATGCCATATTAAGTAATACTTATATAGAATCCTACAAAATTTGGCTACAAACTTCATGACCTTGCCACCTTGCATTTAAAAAACTATGTAGTTTATGAATTACTAACATATAACAATGGAGATTCCAGGAATCCATACATCATAATGACATTCTTACCGGTGATAGTTCGTTAGTTTTGGTTCGATTATTTTATGTATTTACTTATTAATTTTTGCAATACTGAAAGACTGAACTCTGAGTATACACTCAGCTGCATTCCCAGTTCTTTTTATTTTATATTTTTAAATTTTCAGATAGTGTCTTGCTAAATCACTAAATTATCCAGCCTGGGACCACAAGCATACATCACTATACCCAATATGTATTTTATATTTTAAAAGAGTTATTACTTATCATTCTTTCATCAATTGTCATTCACATCAGGGTTTCTCATCTTCATGATAGCAGAAATTAGAGCCAGATAATTCTTCTGAGAATCTGTCCTGTACTTTGCAGGAGGTTTAGCAGCACCTCTGGTCTCTATTTGCTAGATACCAATAGCATCCTTCCTCAATGGTTGTGTCAAACTTCAAAGAAAATGTCTTCTGGATATTTCTAAGGATCCCCTGAGAGAAAAATTAGCCTTAGTAGAGAGTTACTCATTTACATTAACCAACTGTGAGAAGGATTAGTATCAGCAGTCATGCCGGGTATTCAGACTTGAGTGAAACAGATGGCAACTCGATATTCTGAAGTTAAATAGATGCCGATGTTAAGTGCAGTTTGTGGTGTGTCCCATGGCTTTGTGTGTTGGAAGCTTGGTCCCAGAGTGACAATGGTAGGAGCTTCAGCCTTTTGGGAGGAAGCTAGTGGGTTCCCTGGGAGAACACACTCAAACGGGATTAACACAGTTTCAAGACCCTCTGTTTAGCCTGTGAGAGTGTGGGTTGTTCTGACCAGTTTGAGCCTAGACACTGAATTGCTCTTGCTTTCTGTCTTGCATGTGATCTTTTCCATTCATCTGTACTCTCATCGTAACTTGATTTACCAAATTGTGACACAGCAAAGGAGCCATCATAAGAGTTGGAGAAAGATTGGTGCCAGCAGTTGAGTCTCCAAAATTAGAAACTAAACTAATATCTTTTCTTTGTAAAGTTCTCCAGTGGGTAGTTTTGTAACAGCAGCCAAAAATGGAATAATGAAATACTTAGTAAATTATTATCTTAGTTTGGACTGCTATGACAGAATAATGTAGACTAGGTATGTTAAAGAACAAATATTTATTTCTAATAGTTTTGGGGGTTGTCAAAGGAAGTCTAAGATCAGAGTATCAACATGGTCCTGTTCTTGGTGAAGGTTCTTATTAGTTTCAGATAGCCATCCTCACATAGTATCCTTGTTGGTGGAGAAATACAGCAAGCCCTGGGACCTGACTTATAAGGACATAAATTACATCTGTGAATTTTCCACATTCATAGCCTACCTACAGCCCAAAGACGATATGATAAAATTGGGGATTAGATTTGAAAAAGTGGATTACATGAATTTTGGGGAGTGAACAAATACTTAGTCACTAGCAATTATATGTATTCAAATTATATGTTTATTTAAATTAAATATCTACTCATATTACAGTGGATTAAGGAGTTGATATTGGTAAAAAATTTAATGATGTTGAAAAGCAAAAAATGTTTATATAGTCAATATACATGGACCTTGTTATTAGTTCAGTTGAAGCCAAGAGTCTTATATATGTGTAAATCAGTAACCCAATTGTTATTTTATCATTCATCAATCCCCCCCTAAAAAAAAAATCCCAAAATAGAAATTACAAAACTTTTTTTTTGCCTTTAAAAATGAAAAACATGTGCCTTTATATCTTTCATAAAGAGAGCTAGGAATGTAGTTGACCAGTAAAGTACTTGTCAAGTTTGCACGAGGTCTTGTATTCAATCCTCACTATCCTCTAAAATAAAAAAAAAAATTAGAAAACAGAGAAAAAAATAGATCATTTTACTCATGGAAAGTTAATGAATAAGAAACATTATCGCTTCTCGGTCTTTTGGCTAAGATCAAGTGAAGAAACATTAAAAATCACAATTTTAGAAGTTACAGGTCACGCACCATAGTAGGTTTTATTTCCCTGAGGTTCAATTTGATAAAAAAGAACTGAATTCCATAATGCCGGTGCAAATTCACATTGTCACTAACTGTGGGCAAGGCTTCCTTTTCTTCCACACCCTAACTACACTTGTTTCCTTTTATCTTTTTGGTAATAACCACTTGTACTGGATTGAAGTGATATTTCATTTGGTTTTGAGTTACATTTCCCTGAAAAAGAGTGATGTTAAATAATTTTTATACACCTGCTGACATTTGTATGTCTTCCTGTGGAAGATGAAACAAGAATAACTACCAGAAGCTAGGGATATGGGATGGGATAAAAGATGAGAAAAGTTGATCAACGGGTACTGTGTTATAGATAAGAGAAAAAGTCTAATGAGCTATTGGCAGAAATGTGACTAAGTAATGTATTGTATATTTCAAAATTAAGAAGAAAGGATTTTGAATATAATCACCAAAAGGAATTAATATTTAACCTGATGTAAACATCACACAACATATACATTATCAAAACTTAACATTATACCCATTAATGTGTACAATTTTATGTTTATGTGTCAGGTAAAATTTAAATTAAAGAAAAATAAAAGTACACTCTTGTGTGAACATCTTCTTTGTCATGGATCACCCATAGCAACAAGAAGATTATTCATTATTTTCCTTGATTATGTACTGAACTTTGTGAATGGTCATATTTAACCAAATTATGAGGATTTGCTTTAGTATATGATAGATTAGCACTGAATTTTTACAAGGAAAAGGACAGCATTTTTATATATCTTTGACTTTTTAACTCGTGTTTAGCTAGCATGTTAAATATCAAGGCCAAGTGTTGGGATTCTAGTAGCTAACAAAGAAATTAAAGAGCAAACTTCAGAAGTTAACAGTTAAGTGAAATAGAAAAGAAACTGCAGGAGATAATTGTAACCAAGGATGCAAAAGTCATACCATTGAGAGCACTAACTCACACAGTTCTGTCTTAATTCCCTATTTTTACTGAATCTTTAAGGTGAATGAAGAAGGGCCAAAGTCAGTAAAGCAGGAAATACTTAAATGACATTTAAGAAGAGCAGGCCGTAACCTATGGCATAAAAGTACCTCAGACAATGTCTTATTCCAAAGTTACATATTCACAGGACATTTTTCTGCCTATATTTGATCCAAAGAGAAAAGTAATTATTGAGATAATGGTTCTGTGTGTCTTTTATTATTCTCAAGTCAATTCAGAACAATGCAATTACTCTTGGTTGTTCTTACGATTCTCCTCATTGAAGTATTTTGTTTCTTAAGTGTCATGTGTTATGGTTGAGCATAATCATATCTATTTCATGGTATTTTATCTAATCTCTTTTAGCACCTAAATTCATGTAAGCCCAGAACTGAGGCTTCAGAAGTTCAGAGAACATGGAAGGAAAGAAGCTCCAGGTAAACCACTGTCGATAGAGGAGCTGCTACAGTTCCAAATGCCTAGTATCACCTGATTGAGCAGCATACTGAAAGTGTAAAGCCAGCAACTGTTCAGGTCAAGTTCTTTGCTTTCCTTTATATTACTATTTCAATTTATATATCAGATAATCAATTAAGGGAGGACAGGAAAACACTTAAGTCATATGTAAAATCATCAATTTAATATAGACCCCAGTGTGCTCTTAAATGTTTTGAGGATATCAACAAAGTTAATTGCCTTCATTAAATGTGTCCACTACCTGTGAAATTTAGAATTATGTCAGAGATAGTACAGTGTGTTTGGGAAACAACTTCTTCAAATCATTTCATGGTAAACAAATTTGTTTATTTAACAGAGTTTTGTGCAACATAAAAAACTATATTTAAATTTATAGCTTGAGCTTCAGTTATTTTTATACTTAGAATTTTGCTGAGATAGTCACTATTTCCAAAAAATCCTGTCATTTTTTTTTTTGCAGATCCACAAAACCACTGAGTTACCCAAAGTGATTGGTCATTAAAAAAGCAAGCCACCATACAATGACCATGTAAACTATATCATGGAATTTCATGTCTGTAAAAGTAATGGTCTTGCACTAAAATATTTAAAAATATGAAAAACCTACTTTCATAAAATAATGTTCTTTTGATAAAATGGTGTGACAGAAATTATAGTTTATGAAATTTAATTGTTTTATTCACTCCTAGTTACAGACATGGGGGATAATACAACTTTTCCTAGATACCAAATAATAAATCTTAAGGAAATTAATGAATTTGGGCTTTACTAAAATCATATTAGCTTTTGAAGTCCTAAAAATAAACCTAAATATTAGGCTATTGAAGTAGCAAAATCCATGAAAAAAGCATTTTGAAGTTGTGAAGTTGAGCATTAAATATTTTTATATCATTTAGCTAATTCCATACTATTATTGGTAATTGTGGTATAATAAAATATTTATAATATGTATTTTCTACATTTTATGGAAAAAATGTTTTCCATTTCTTGGATGTTTAGAACTAAAAAACTATACCTATATTATTTTTTATTATAAATTTATGAATTATGTCTTTTCCATTAAATATGAATTACTATACTGCATTAAAGAGTAGAAAGTATAATGGCACAGGGTTTCATTTACACTGTACAATTGATATATTCCTTATATTTACTCTGGTAATTGAACTGCCACAAGAAGACAGAAACTCAATAATACACAAATACAAATGGCTAATGTATTACTTACTTTGCTATTAATTATTATAATTAGGGCAGGGGATATAGCTCAGCAACACAGTGCCTGCCCTGCAAGTGCAAGGTCCTGAGTTCAATCCCCATTGCAAATAATTAAGTATCCACCAGATGAATCAGAGCCTATTTCACTGATTAAATCCATCATTTGCTAGTATCTGTCTTGAAAGTCCAGTAGCATCAATGGTTTTAATAGGTTAAAATACACAAAACAAAATGATTAACAGAATCATCAAGAATATGGAGATCACCTCTCTGTAATATTGCCTGCCCTATATAAACATTTTTGTTGTTTTGGATTATTTTCAGTGTCTCTGAAACACTGACTATCTGTTGATCAAATGCTTGATGGATATTATGAGTCTTACAGAAGGGCTCAGAGCCTGCATGTCACTATTTGCCATTTCATGATGCCTGGCATCAATATATAATGTATCCAGGTAATGACAGAGCAACCCAGGAAAACATAACATTATCCCTTGCTCTAGGTTTCAAGGGAGAACTGTATGCTTATATGACTAAGCCATTCTTTTTATGAGCTCTTATTTTAATCTCATTATCACTGAAGAGCAGAAACCCATGGGGCCCATTTTCTATTCTCTAGAGGAAAAGGATTAAATGACAGCAAAGAATTAGAAAGAAGTACAATAAATTAGTTTAGTAAATGTGCTGCTAGGAAATTATTAAATTATTAGTCATTTCATTTAAAAGATTAAAATGCACAAAATTTAAATTGAACACTAAAGAACTTAAATAAAATATCAACAAATTTATGTTTTATTTTAGTTGCATCCATTCCTAAGCGAATATAATATCAGGTGGTAATAATTCTTTGAAGATTATATAAACACCTGTATTATAATGAGAGGATAAATCATCTATCATAAAAGAGAACAAAATGCTTAATGTGCAGAATCAAGACAAAAGAATAACCAATATCCTTCATTCAAATTATGGAAATTCCACATGTCTGGCTCTGTCTCTTTTAGGTGCATTTGCTACCAGACTTAGAAGTTTTTACCAGATAGATGGACCTACTGGTCAATATTGAACTTTTTAATGTGCTAAGCTCTACTCCCTAAATCCCACTTTATGAATATCAACAATAAGAATTCAAGACGTTTCTAGGAAAAAAATCTTTCTTTGGCAATCACATTGAAAAGTAGTAAGAGAAAAGTAACGGCCAGCAGCTTTACCTTATTTGATATCATTGCTTTTTACTTCATTGGAAGGATGGTAACTTATTATCATCCCCAGATACTCTAGGTTTGTTTGTAGATTGAGCCTCTCTTCTCTGTGGATGAAAGTCAGTGTTTTAGAATTGCTCATAGCTAGAGGAGTATGTGCAATAACTTCTAAGTTTCACCAGCAAGCAGCATTTTACTCTTGTTCTAATGTTTGACTCACTGCTGATTTTCATCCATTTATTAATTTTCCCAATGAGATTTATTCTTTCCCTTGCTCTCATGACTTTCACTACCTTCAGTTTTTGATATTTAGGATTCCCATAAGTATTTTCTGCAATATTGGCTTAATGGGCATAAATTTCTTTACTTTATACTTAACTTGGAATTTTTTTATTACTCCTTAAATTCTGGAGGACAGTTTTACAGGACATAGTGTACTAGGTTGGTAATTATTTCCTTTCTGGGCTTCAAATGTATCATTCTTAGCTCTTCTGGCCTGTATACATTCAGTTGAAAAATCTGCTCTTATTTAGATGGGTTTGTCAATTTAAGTAATTTGGTGTTTCTCTCTAATAGCTTTTGATATTTTTGTTCTGATTTTTTTGACTATTTTACTATGATATATCATGGACACATTGTTTTCTGGTCATGTCTTATTGGGGTTCTAAATGCCTTTCTTTGTTGTATATCTCATTTCCAGATTTGGGGCATTTTTCTGATGTTTTTCTATGTCACTAGCCTGTATTTCTTCATTTTATTTAAGGCCAATGATTCTTACATTTGCCATTTTAGTCTTTTCTAAAATGTTCTGAATATTGTGTTCATTTTTATTTTATTTACTATTATATGGATATTCTGATATGCCTACTTTTCATCAAGCCATGAGGTCCATTCTTCTATTTCAATAAGCATAATGCTGAAGATTTGCATGAAATTTTTAATTTCATGAATTTAGACAGAATCCAATATTCCTTCCTCTGGGACTATTGATAATGAAGATAATTCTGCAAGAGTTCGATTATAGGACATTACTCAATATAAGAAGGTATGTGAAATTTTTTGCCTAAATTATTCCTTCTCAGCCATTCTTTCCTCCAAGTAGGAGAAACCATTTAAGGCAGGCTAGAGGCAGAGATTTTGCTTTTCTGTGGCATAGATGGGTGCTAAGGCAAGGCCTTCCTGGGTAGGACTGTTGTACACTTAATATTTCAATTTTCTCCATGTTGAAATGAGGGCAGAAGAGGAATTTGTGTTGTTGCCAAACCTCTCATTTATCTAGGCTATGGACAGGTCTGGATTGTGAGCAAAAGGTTTAGAAATCACCAGACATGCTCTGTGCAGCATGGCTGGCCAGTGTCTGTCTGCCATATTTATTCTGAACACTGCCGAGTAGGGCAGAGGCAGTGGAGTGCTCAGGGTCTGTGCTGGGATGAGAAACCAGGAGTACACACCCTCTGTTGGTTCCTGCACTTGCAGTTGCTCCTAGTCTTAGACCTCATGCAGCTGGGCTCTTCCTGTCACAGTGTTCAAACTGTCTCTTCCAAAAGCATTTTCCTCTACCCAGCAGAATGTTCTCACAGCCAGATGGGGTTTCACATCACACAGCTATCTCATCAATACTTCTTAGGCTGGGGTCAGGTGTTCTGTGACCCATCCATGGAGCATTTTTTATTTCCTGTGATTTTAGTTTTTTCTGTATCACAGTCCACATTCTCCTGGGTCCAAGCTGAATTCTGGGAAGTGTGTCCATTGCCTCTCTGGAGAGAAATGGCTATTGCAACTTGGAGATATAAAAACAGTGGGAGCCCATGCTCCATACTGAGGCAAAGGGAGTCAAGCAACTTGAGATACAGCTTTCCATCCCAGTGTTGTCTGAATACATCTCCCATACAGTCTACTGAGGCATAGGAGGCCACTAGGATGTTCCTCTATCTTGTCACTATCTATGATCACAAGGAAATGCTGAGAATTATTACCTCCACCCTTGGTCATTTGGCTAAATTCAAGTTCCTTTTGGCTCAAGCTGAATATTTGTCCAGTCCCAAAGTCACAATAGTATGCTGAGATTTGCTCTTACTTTTCTGCCAAGGGGTAAGTTCTTCTCCCCTACTGAGCTGACATTCATTCAGTACCCATGTGTATTATTACTTCTGTTACTTCACTTCTTTCTGAAATACCAATATTTCCTGGATTTTACTTGTTTGTTTGCTGAGTCTAATTGCAATCCAGCAATTTCCTATGCCCCATCTCCTCATTCACCCATGTGCACATTGCTTTAGATGAATGTCCTGGAGCAGCTTGGGAGTGCTGCCTGTCTCAAGCCCACATGATCCTAACTCCAGAATAGGTTTGCATTGTCCTTTAGGGTTTCTAATGTCCACCCACAGTCTTTAGTAGTGGTGGGATCCTTGAGCTGTAATCTTTGTTTCTGTCTTGAACCAGCTCTAGTTCTCTAGTTCTCTCTCTCCCTCTCTTTCCCTCTCTCCCTCTCTCTCTCTCTCTCTCTCTCATTTTCTTTTTATAATGTCATTTGTGATTGCATTGGGCCCATGTACAAAATCAAAAATTATCTCCCCTACCTCAAGTCACTATGGTCATATAAGAGAACATTTACATGTTGAAAAAACTAAGGTATAAAAGTTTGGGGAAACAATTATTTTTCTCATTGCAAAAGCTCAGGCTACAAACAACTTGGGTGTTCTCTTCTCAGGAAGGATCTTAGAACAAGAAGCAAGTCAACCAGGGTGAGTTCCCATGGCTTACAGTAGCATGATTCCACTTCCCCACGAAGGCATACAGTTAAGTGCAGCAGTGGGGTAGGTAAGTGTTGTTGGTGCAAAGTAAGAGCAAAACATATAAAACTACATAAATTGTTTTTTAATTGCATTTGTACCATGGGACAAAATCTTCTCCGTATAAGTATCAGAAAACAAACTAAAATTATACCATAAGTTATTTTAATCTGCTCAAATTTCTATTTTAAAGAAGCTTTCACTTTTTTACAAGTGATCTTTGTTTTCTGTTGCTGTAACAAATGCCTGAGACTAGGCAAATTAGAAAAGACAGAAAATTATTTTTACAGCACAGAGGGCAACTGAGGGTAAGAACCCCAAGATCTGAAGTCAACATCTGACAAAAGGCCCTTTTACTGTCGGGTCAGAGAGAACAGGAGACAAGGAGAGACCTATAGAGTAGGAGGAAGAGCATATGCCTGTGTAAAGGGGAGATAAAGATTGGCCTTTTATAATGAGCCCATTTCTACAATAGGTACCATTAATCCCTCATTCCTCTTTCAATGTCTAACCATATTTCATTAAGTCCTACATCCTTGAACTGCTACATTGGAGGTTACGATTTGAACATGTGATTTGGGGGGGACACATTCAACCCTCAGAATATATCTTCTTTCCTGACTTTCTGGTTAGTAGGTATCTGTTCTCAGTTAGAGGACTGTAGTAAACACAACCACAGATTAGTGGTTCTGTAAAATAGACGATGATAAGCTGTTCATAAAAAATCTCTCCCAATTCAGCCTATGCTTCTTTGGTGCAAATTTTAAGCAGCCAAGTTTGTGAGTGGGGCTCATGTTGGTGAAAGACAATTGTTTTCTTTTTTCCTCCTGCAGAATGCTGTTTGTAAATGCACAGAAAGTCCCACTGTCATCAACTTGATATGTGGACTCCTATACAGATTTCCCAAGTTAAACATCAAATACTGCACTCATAGAGTTTTGACTCAGTGGGAAAGTAGCCAATATAGCTCAAAATAACATGCTTTTCTATAAAGCCTAAAAAGAAATTATATTTTAAGGTGAAACTTACCAATTTCATACAGTCATGTGGTAGATAGTCTCAGCTAACTTGAGAATTAGTATTTATCTAAGACACGATGGCATTTTCCATTAAAAGTTTTTTGAATGGGGTGATGGAAGATTGTTGGACATTATGAAGAAATAAAGCATCAGACTTTTACAGAGTAAAGTAGTCAACTCATTTTCTGAAAGGTCATCTTGTTTTAACAGCTGTAGTTTGAAAACTATTTTTATCCGAGCTTGTACAGTGTAGATGTTCACAAAATAATTTTGCTTATGGAATAATCCTTCCAGAGATTAACTATAAGCAGAATTGCTGCTACTTTCAGCTGTTATGTTACCACTGGGGCCTTTCATGAGCACATCACTTTCTGCCTTATGTCATCAATTGTATTATGGTGCATCTGGCATTTCACTTTTGAGCAGGTAGACAGTATTATTAATTAGACGAATAAAATATTTCTCAAACTTCAAAACTGTAACAAAGAAATCAATTATTTTGTGTAATACTAGTGATTTGATTAAGAAAAAATCAAAATGATGCAAGAAACCTGCTCTTGAATAAAAATACAAAACATGTCTCACTCTCACAAACAAATCTAAGTAAATAGAAAAGGATTGAAGTAATACATGGTATAGAATCTGACTGGAAGGCTTTACAAATTTATGTGTTCATTATTTATTTATACATAACATTTGCATAACACCAGGAAAGCACCCACCAGTTTCACCTACGTTTGCAAACGATGCCCTTCTTTGTCACCACACTGATAGGAACACTGGTGATCGCACAACTGTTTAATCTGCAATTTGGATTCATCTACATGTACATATTTTTAAAGTAACTCCTGTAAAACTTAATTACTAGCATGAAATACAAAAGGCCTAAATTAATCCTCATTTTTGCTTTCTTTTGTCTGAATAACTTCTCTGAGTTATTATTTTTATGAAAGAAAACAGAAAAGTATTCTAAATTGGTCAAATTTCTAATTCATTATATTAAAGGTACACAGTCAATGACAGTGAGAAATTCTTTTGAAGGAAAATATATCTATTTGTATGTTTTCTTCATTCTGTATGATCAGATAATATTAGTTTATTTTTATTTCTCTAATATACACACCACACATACGTGTGCACACACATATATTTATTTATTTATAAAAAACTGCTAAAAGAACAGAAATACAACAAAAAGAAATTTCATAATTTCAATAAACATGTAGTGGTTACCATTTCCAAATAATCAGGAACAGATTATTGTGTACTTTATTGAGTATATGTATTACAGAGACATATTGTGAGTTTTCTTCATGTTGTATAAAAAGAGCATTTAAATGTACAAATAAACTTTTATTTTTAAATTCTCCAAGAAATTTGTAGAATACTCAGATATGGGAATAGATGGAAAATCTCTACAGATTGGAAGAGGAGAGTATTTTATCAATTAAAATAAACCCGATTCAGCCATTGCAAATCAAATTTATACTATGAATGATATCAACTGCATCAATTTCTATCTGCACTAAAGGTTAGGGAATTATCACAGGTAGGAGACAGGAGACAGTAGGTAACTCTAGGCAGGGTATGTCTGCCACACATCAATTGCATATCTGTGGTATTTCTTCCCTTTATCTCCAAAGCCATATAACTATGCATAAGTTTTTTTAAAAATTGAAGAGATGAAATTCATTACAGAGAACATAAAAAGCCTTTGAGATACAAAGGAGACATGCCATAAATTATGAAATTATAATGGTTAGAGAAAAGATAATGAAATAAAGACAATTGTTTTGGAGAAAAGTAGAATGATTAGAAAATGACTCACACTGATGCATTATGAAGACAGAAAATCAGAGGATATCTAGCAGTGAAAATAATTTCCAAGTCGCTATGGTAAAATCTGAAATGCAGGGTAACATGATCCAACTAAAAAGAGAAGAAACAATGATATAAAGAAATGTTATTTAAAAAGCTGAAATTAAAACTGGAAAGTTAGCATTCTACATGTTAAATGGCCTAAATATCCATTCTATGATATATTGGGCCCAACTGCCAAATACTTCTGTCTGCTAAGTACCCCAAATTTCCAATAAACTTAAGAGTGAAGTAAAGAGATACAGGCATAGGGCAAAATACAGAAGGAATAAGAAATACTGGAAACTAGACCAAAGAGACAGGAATATATGCAGGAATTATAAAATAAAACAATTAAATAGACTTTATCTTTGGTGATATTACAAAAAGTAAGATTTCTCCCATACGCATCTGTCTCTATTTAGAAATTATGGGGTGTATTTGACCATATGAAGTGTGTGAGATGAGAGAGAAGGTCTTACAGTATTTACTTATTATCAATATGATAATCAATAATGGTGCATTTTCCCTATGTGGTCCAAAATGTGAACAACACCTGAATTGTTTATTGGAAGCAATTTTCAAAAATGTATTTGGTGAACTGACCAGTTATAAAAAAAGAAAGATCTCACAACACCAATTCATAAAAATTCAGCCAACAAAATGTATAGGCTTTAAAGGCATGCTGCCTATGTTCAAATTATTAGAAGACTGTATTTGAGTACATTAGATAAGTAAAATTACATTTAAATTCCCTGTGACTCAGTTTACTCATATATAGAGTAAATACACTAGGTATAGTGATATCCACTCCTAGGAATATATGTAAGGATTAAATGTTAATTTTTAATTTTCAAAGTGCCCATCGTCAGCTAATTTTTTCATAAATATTTATCTCAAAATTATTAATTTTGCATTTGTTATAGCATGAGATTCTTAAATTATAATGTTACTTAAAATTGACATGTGATTTAATATGCATGATATTCCACTAGCATTACTGAAATCATTTTGCCATAGCAGGCAAAGTCGAGTTAATTCAGGAGCATAACTTTCTCTATTTTGAGATCTATCATATTGGAAAATGAAAATACTATATATATTTTGAAATTCAGACATAATTAACAGGGTAAGTTTTTTTCTCCAGTATATTTTCACACTGGTGTTTTTCCAATTTTCCTTATTTACTACTTTGTTAGCCTGTTTGATGGAAACACTATTTAGCATGTCTTTTGAACATCTGAAATGTGTTTAGCATTTGAAAGTTGAAAGTGTCATATTAATATCATTTCATTCACCAGAACAATAGTAATTATGGCAACACAACTAGGACATTATTGTTTAGATGAAAGAGCTACTGGGAAATTAAAACTTCAAAAGGATTTTTGAATGTTTTTGAGGTGTATTTGAGTAATAATATATAAACTTTATAAGTACATACCATATATAACTTGATGAATAAAAATTTTGTCCAGTTGGTTTTTACTGAAATGAAACCTACTAAATTGATTAGTCCACATGCATCTGATTCCCTTGATTTCACACACATATGTTGCATACATACAGGTACATACATCCATAACATCAACATATATAGCATAAGAGTAAGTAAAATTTGGTAATTCATGAGATAAGATGAATATGTTTTATTATTTGTATAGTGCTCATTATTTAAGTGTAAAAGGTCATTTCTCTTAATGTGAGATTCAAGTGTATTCCATCAGCTACAGGCAAGATTATTCTTGCAGTCAAGTGAGGTGTAGAGAAACCAAAATCATGGTGTGAATAGATCTGGTGACATATATTTTAGTTTTGAAATCATTTCTAGATAAGTATAGATGCAAAGAAAATGTATTCCTCCTCTTTCATGATTGGATGTAAGGTCTCAAGTATTGTTTTTTCCCCCAATAATGTTCCAAGAAATCAATCAGGTACTAGATGCTGAAAACAGCCAGAAGAAAAAGTAGTCATTGCCGACATTTTATTAAAGGTGAATTTTCAAGATCATTAATGATGTTGATTAACTTCAGGAACTGTAATAATTTTAGTGTCTTGTGATAAAGATGAATTTTTATGACTTAATGATTGGGATGGCTTAAACATATTATTAAAAAACTTTTGACTTCATATTGAAACACATTTGTTTCTTTAAAAATGTAGAAACTTTACACCTGATATTATAAATTGCCCTTATGTTTTTCATTTAATAGAATTAAAATTTAATGATTGGATGTATTTTAAGTTTTTAAAAATGTGCTAGCCAAAGTAGGAAAGGTTAAAGGGTGTGTATTTTATGTTGTAACATAGTCATATTTTAATAAGAGTTATTAATTTTTATTTTTAAATATATACATTTTCTAATTTGATCACATATTGAAGATGTGTTAATTGCTTCCTCTTACACAAGATTTTGAAAGTAGAAAACTAAAATTGATACTCTTCCTTATAATTTATACTTATAATCTAAATAAATTTGTGAAAAGGAAAAGATGGTGGTGCTGCTGGTACTCTGTACTACGACATTCCTATGACTGGTACATACTGTGAACTGATACAACACACAATTTAAAGTGTGAACTGGCATATATAATATCATAGTGCTTGAGATGCATAAAAAGTAGATATAGATTGCAAAGATTGGTGGCCGTTGTTAAATGGCACATATACTCTGAAGGAAGCAAATGATAACCTTGAGTAGGTCACTAGGACTCATGATTTAGTGTGAGCATACCTCTAAGCAAAGAAAGTCCTCTTTTTGAGCAAAAGAAAACTGTGCTGAGAAGAACTCCAGATCTGAGTGCTTGAGTATAAGTATTACAAAGAGGAAGATTAAACTTGCATCACCTGCATAAGTTCTCAAGAAGGTCAAGACCTAGGACGTGGCATTTTGGATGTACTTTAGGTCCCTCACACAAATTTTTCTTGTTCTTTACCACTCTGCACATTCTTATCATTAATTCCCAGATTCCAACACTCCACATCTGAGCTACAAAAGACATCCTCTTCTTTTGCCAGGAACATAAATCTCCTAAAGTCCTTAGATGAAGGTTATGTCTCATAAGATATTTTACATTATCAAAATCTGCCTCAACTTCACTCGAACTGATGTCAGAATGAACCAGTTGAACCAATTGAAAATAGCTTTAGAAATATTCACCAAAATAACATTAGGACCTATAATAATGAGAGATATTGGAAAAAGATGGATCTTGATGATATATGACTGGGGAATCTTAAATATCTGCCTTGAATATAAGAATATTTATTTGAGGGGATACTCCTATAACTCAGATAAACCAGGACATAAAGTTCAGACCAAGACACCTACCAAACTTCTGAGATTCTTCTAGCTCCTTTCTTTACTTTCTATACTTTATACTCTATGGAATAAAGAGATTCTATAGCACCAAAGTTTGTCCTGAAACATTACCACCACTGCTGTGGAAAGAACACTTACATGTCATCCAATTTTCTATGAAACTTGCATATATGAAATAGAGAACTGACCCAAATAAGATCATAGTTTTTTAAACTAATTTTGAAGAAGGAAATCTTCTCTATTGTTGGTACCATAACATGATCATATATCAGATGTGGTTATTACTAGTTATATCACTAGTGAAAACATATCTGAAGTAATAGAATACATAAATTATTAATACAATCTTTGTTAGAATTGAAGAGTGCTTGTAAAAACAATAAAAATAATTATTGAAAGTTTTGGTGAAGGGATCTCAGAGGTTGGCATTATTTTAATCTCAAATTCTCTAATGATTTCTATCAACAATTCATGTTGTCTTATTGTTGTAACGTTTCACTTGATTCAACAGGTGACTAAACACAGATATGAATATAAAGTATATTTATATAAATATAAGTATACATACATATTTATACAAATATGATTATTAACTGCAATTTATATAAATCATATCTACATTGAATAGTCTACTGATTAAAATTTTTAAAAAGCTAAAGTCATGTTAATGAAATAGATTGGTAGGATAAAAGGGTTTGCCATACCTTTTCACAGGTCCTGTACTTCTTTAATGTGTCATTAACCAGATGCTATATTTTATTTTTGGGGTAGAGTTTCCCTGAATCATATACATACCTGACAGATAAATGTTTCTAATGTAATATATTCACTGCTCTGATTATATATTATGTAGTGGTTAGTAACTGGAAACATAAATCTGGTTTTATAGATAAATCATACAATTATATTAACCATTTTAATTTTTCTGCATTTGAACAAAATTTGTCCTTCCTTTATCTCTTATTGTATTCCCTTAAACAGTAATAAATATTTTTCCATGGTTCTCAGAATAACATTTTTCCTTTATTTAAGTGGCTCTTACTTCAATTATAAAGAAACCCAATCAGGTTTTGAAAATACTTTAAATCATACAAAGAGACATTTTCCTTGAATTTTTTTATATTGAACATGTTAAAACCTAGGGAAAAACTCCAAGAATTCATTAGGAGAATAAATAATGAATTAATATGTTTAGATTTCCAAATTTCTAACATTTTTAATGGTTTCAATTTTTAATAAATATGCACGCATTGTTATTATGAATTATATTATAAACCCTGAAATTAATTAATGGATAATTTAATCTTTCATCTCTAAATGCTTTAGTATAAATATCAATTTTAAAATTCTGGAAACCTACATGGGTTCAATACGTCTAATTTGTACCCAATTCATGTTTAATTGAGTGACCTTAAGAAAGCCTTCTAAGCAATTTTTTCCTCAATCTAAATTTCAGTATAGGAATGTTTTTCCTTTGGTTATGATGTCTAATTAACATACAGTTTTTTCTGGAGTTGAAAAGCCTTCCACAAAATTGATTTTTAAACTGAAGAAGCCAAGAGTTTCATAGACGTCCCCACAGTTGTTTTTGCCTACATATTTCATCATACCAAGGTAATGAATTTTTGGCAGAGGCATCACGTATTTGAAGCTTAATTTTTTTCAGAGTATCCCATCAGAGTGCAGCTGGTACAAGTCCATGCCATCATTAATGCGGGAACTTAGATACCGTGATGTCTCCCAGATTTCTACATATAAAGAATTCTGCCTTTCCTTAAGAATTAATGAGAAATTTATGGGGACATTTTCTGAGCCTGTTCACTCTACAAACTTTTAGCTAATATTGGAAAATCCACTGATACATGTTGAAGTCAAATATTACTCAAAGATTTTAACTGTATTTCCTCTATATGTTAGTTGGTATCACAGCTTAAGAAGTAGTTTTGCTTCCTCCCAACTTTACGTTTTAGTTCCTTTTATAATTTTACATGTTTTATTAGCATTTAAAATTTTAGCATGGATCAAGAAGGATTTCATTTATTTTATGGTCACATAAATTTATTATTCTTTTTGAAGTACAAATACATGTGACAAACAAACTGCCTTCCATATGCACTTTCATCGTAATATAGGAATACCTGACAAGAGGCAGATGGATAGTCACTTTAGATCATATCATAGTGAACTAACACTACACACCACAATCTCCCTAATTTCTCCTCACTTTACTTTCTTGAGATCCTAGATCACCAGTCTGTTCTCCATATTTACTAGCCTTATATTTTAATTGCTTTCCTCCCATAGTGTAGCATGCCTGTTTTTCAAAATCCTTCCCTGTTATGAAACTAAACATGTTAATTCCCAGCCATAAAAGATTCCAATGTCACATTTTATTAGCTTTAAGAAGAAAGAAAAAGTTTTACTACAGAGAAATAATAATTATTCTATGAAACTTTTTCGTATTAAGTGGCAGAAATTGGTAAATAATGATTTCATCAGGATTTATACTACAATGAGCAGAGGACCAATGAGGACACAGTGCGTGAGTGTGTATGTTGACATCCATCCCTCTAATGTACCACAGTGGAGGGTAACCCTCATGCTAAGGTGGTGTTGTCAACCAATTCCAAAAATAAAAATTAATAAACAAGATTTATATCCTTAAATTTGGAAATAAACCCCAAAACACCAAGCAAAATGACAGAATTGAAAGTTTTAATCAAGCTTTTAAACATTGAGGAATTTGTTGATTCCCATGCAGTTGTAGTAATTAACACGCAGATCCCATGTAATATTTGTGAGACATAGTCTGATGATTGTACCTTAAAAAGCCCTGGTAGAATATTTCAGTGTGGATATTGCTGTACATGCAGACAAGGTAGGCTAGATATAGAATATTTCCATCCCCACAAGGGTCCTTTGTTCTTCAATTTTATATTCATGACCAATTACCTTTAGCCTCTGCCCTAATCTACTTAACTCCTTGAAACTACTGAGTTTTCTCTTTCACTATTTTGAGAATGTTATAGAAATTGAATTATAGAATATATAAAATTTTATTTATTTTTAGTGTGTAACATAACTTTTTGGGGATTCAAGATTCCTGCATGTATAATTTCTTTCTTTTTCTTATTAACTAATATTTCATAATATTGACATATCACAGATTTTAACAATTTACTCATTGAAAAGCATCGAATTTATTATCAGTTTTACTCTTACAAAGAAAACTCTTATAAATATGCATGTCTTGGTTTTCTGTGAATTTAAGTTTTCTTTCCTTTGGGATAAATGCCCAAGACATCATCTTATTTTTTGATGATATGGTAGTTCTATGTTTAGATTTTAAGAAACTGCCAAATTGTTTTTCAGAGTGGTGGTGTCATTTTACACTTTGTTCAGTAATACATAAATGATTCAAGTTCTCTGCGTATTGATCAGCACATGACATTGCCAAGTGTTGGGTTTCTTTTGACATTGGCTAGTTTTATTTAGTTTAAAATTTAGCTGTTCTAATACATGTGACTTTGATGAACTAATTTAGAGAACCTTTTATACACTTCTTAGGATTTCCTATGGAGTTAATTATGTCATCTGTAAATGTCTTCACTATTATACTAGTTTCTATTGCTATCATAAGAAATAACCCTACACTTAGTGGCTAAAAGCAATGTAAATGTATCACCTTACAGTCTCTTAGATCAGAATTCCAAAACAGATCACCATATCTGTGATACTTCTTAGGAGCTATTAGGGAGAATATGTTTATTTGTCCTTTCCAGCTTCCAGAAGCAGCCCATCTTCATTCTTGGTCTCCTTCCAGAAAGGGAATTACACCCACCTCTGCTTTATCACTGCTCTTCCACTTTTGGATCTGCCTCTCTTGCAGAAGTTGAGGTTATATTGGACACAACCAGGAAATCTGAAGAAACTAGGTATTTACTAGACTTAACCACATCTTTACCAAGTCTGTTTTACAGTGGACGATAACCTATTCATATATCACCAGGATAGGTCATAGGCATCATTGCAGTTCATCACGGTGCCCATCATATGATGGATCTAGTGTTTTCCATTCATTGTCCTCCGTCTTCTGAAATCTGATCATACTGTGTCTTGGCATGAATGTCTTTGGATTTATTCTCTTTGTTTTTCATTCAGTTTCTTGAATCGTTGGTTTTATATCTTTTATGTCCCTGGAAGATGTTTCAGCCATAATTTCCATGAAGAGTTATTTAGCCTCATCATTTTCATTCTTTCTTTAACGGATTTCATTGACCTTTTGGTGCACAAAATAACACTTTTGAATGTTCTTCTGATAAACTCTCTCATGTCAGCAAGCCTCCATTGATGTTTGATTCTATTCTCCATTATTTAGATGGAGTAATATTTATTGTACAGTATTATCTTCAAGGTCACTGGTTTTTTTCTGTCCTCTGTATTTTGTCATTGAACTTTTCCCCTAGATTACTTGTTTCTCTATTAATGTATTACTGAGTCCTCCTCAATGTTTGGTTTATTCTTTTGTCACGTATTTATTTTCTTGTACTATCTTTAATCTACCTATTATAACTTTGTATATTTGCATTTGTTTCAAGCATATAATTGCTGGTTGAAATATTTTTATGATATCTGCTTCAGTGTTTGTATCAGGAATTCCTCAAATCCTAGTAATATATGATGGAAATAGTTACTTGCTTTTTCCATTCAGCTTGTGATCCTCCTGGTTCTTGCTTATGACTGATTTAGGCTGAAATTTGAGCATTTAGACTTTGTATAAAACTCTGGGTATTATTTATTGCTCTTATTTTTTAAGTCATGTGTATAATCAGGTGTCAAGAACTAAATGAAAGGCCAGGTGTCGTAATGCACGCTTGTAGTCCCAGCCCACTTTAAGGCAGGCCTGGACTACATAGTGAGTTTAAGGCCAGCCTGGACTACATAGCAAGACTTTGCCTCAAAAAAAAAAAGAAAAAGAAAAACAGCGAAATAAAAGAAGGTTATGCTTTTATTTAAATGCAAAGGTATTTATTTAATAAAAAGTTACAGACAAAGAGATACACTTAATCCTTAATCATTTATTGTATTTAATAATACTATGTACTATTTAACAAGGAAAGCAATTATTTGTACTATTTTAGTTTACCTTTTATACATTTAACCTTTGTTCAATTATAGGTGCATACTTTACAGCTTGATTGTGTATATGACAAACTGAAATGTCCCTACTGTGATATTAGTTGATATTCCATTATGCCAACTGAATAAATTTTATAAACCTGACAGATGAAAAGTGAAAATTCTATCTCCCAAGAAATTAGAAACTTACCGATATTCATGAGAGAATTGATTTACTTTTACTGGTGGAATTTACATACTATTTAATTGTCTCCACTTTATAAGCTTTTGAAGAAATTTCTGTATTTCCTTATGTAACTTTTAGGAAACTTAATTTCTGGCTTAATATACGAAGCTTCTAAAGGTCATGATGGAATATATGTTATGAGGAAAACTTTACAGTGCTTATGGTCTCCAAAACATTGCAATCGACAGCAAAACTTATCTTTAGATAAAAGCACAACATCTTTAACCATGTTTAATTTTTGATACATTGTGCTGAATTTTAAATATTTTTGAAAACATTTTCCCATTATTCACAATGTACTCTTAATTCTCTTTAGCAATATTCTAGGAGCTAAATAATTTGGGTTAGCATTTTTAAGAATCTTCATGTATATTTTCAAATTGTTTTCTAATAATAGGGTAAATTCTGACATATATAATTAAAACAAATACAATGATTAATTTAACAGTTGAAATTAGTATGTGATCTTTGTAAAGTGAAATTACTTTAAAATGAGGCAGTTTTCCCAACATCTCAATTAGGGTACTATAACCTTCTTTTATAAATCACTTGTTTGTATTTTAAGAAAACAAGATTAAATAGTATGTCTCCTTTTATCGGACTTGGTACCCAAACACTGAGTCGCAAAATTGAGCCTGTTTCTAATACGGAAATATTTTCTAAGGGAATGATATCAGAGAGTTCTTATTCTTACCAAATAGACTTAGCAGGATTTCTCCAATCTGTGTTGCCAATACTTAGTACACTTATAATTAGTGGTTTTATGCAATGTATCTTCTGGAGTGGAAGAAAATCATGCTGATGTTTTTCTCTGCATGAACAGTGGAGCAGAAAAGTAGTAAGACTGTAGTGAAAAAACTTTTTTTGAGAACAATAGTTTCTACACATTGCTCTTTTGCTTCCTAAACCATCAGCTGTCTTGTTTCAGAAGGAAGAGGAAACTAAGAAGCTGCATGATGAGGGTCCAGTCCATCCAGAGGGGTTTGGTGAGCTTCCTGCTTGCGTGTTTGAATCCTGTAGTCAACATTGGCGATTGAAAACCCCCATGAATCCTGCCAATCAGCTTTCATTATCAATCTGTGGTAGCACATCTCAAAACCCCACCTTTTCATTAGATTTTTTTCTTTCTTGTATTTATATATGCCTTAATATAATACAGGGATAATTTGACCATATATATTGTCCATACTAGCTCCTAACCTGTATTAAAGGTTCTCAAATACTGAAATTTCTATTTTTTCCCATTAAGTTTATTGATACATTTTAGTTATATAATACAGTTACAGTCATCATTGGGATCTTGTAACTTTACATGACATATCTTGGTTCTTATTTTTTCCCCATTCCCCTGCCCTCTCTTCACCTCCTCCACCTTTCCCTATTTAAATAGGCATTGTTTCCATTTTTTCTTTTTCTTGTATTTTTTCTTTTCCTTATTTCCTTTCCCCTACCCCTCCCACTCTCCCTACTCCTTTAGACCTTTTCTTCCTATTTCACATTATCAAGTATACATTTTGAAACTTGTTTACACTTTTAGTTTTTCACACCAGAGAAACTGTTCAGTATTTACACGTGTGTCGTATTTATTTCACTTGAGCATGACCTCAATGTGCATCCACTTAGCTATAAATGACTCTAGTTTCTTGTTCTTTATGCTGAGTAGTACTCCATTTTATATATAAAAAAAAAAAAACAAAAAACAAAAAAACCCCACATCTTTATCCAGTTTCCAGTTGATGGGCACTTGAGCTGCTTCCAAGCTTTAGCTATTACAAACTGTGCCGCTATAAACATGGGTGGACATATATCTCTGTGGTATGATTCTTTTAATTCATTTGGGAAGATACCCAGCAGGGGAATAGCTGGGTCAAATGTGACCTCTAGTCCTAGCTCTTTGAAGTATCTCCATACTGACTTCCACAGTGGTTGCACCAGCCTGCACTCCCACCAGCAATGGAGAAGGGTTCCTTTCTCACCACACCCCTGCCAGCATTTGTTATTTTCTTGATAGCAGCCATTCTTTCTGGGGTGAGGTGGAATCTCAGTGTTGTTTTCACCTGCATCTCTCAATTGACCAGTGATGTTGAACATTTTTTCATATATTTGTTTCCTGCTTTTACTTATTTGTCTGAGAAATGTCTGTTCATTTCAGATGCCCATTTTTGAATCGGGTCTTCAAATTTGGGGGGTCTGAAGTTTTTGAGCTCTTTATATATTCTAGATAGGAGACCTTTGTCTGAGGAATAGCTGGTAAAATTTTTTTTCCCACATTGTAGGTTGTCTCTTAGCTCTGTTGGTGGTTTCTCTTGCAGTGCGGAAGCTTTTAAAGATGAGATCCCAGTTGTTGATTCTTTGTGCTAGTTCCTGCGCTGCTGAGATTTTGTTCATAAAGTTTTTTCCTATGCCAATGTTTTTGAGAGTTCTACCTAACTTATTTTCCAGCAAGTTTATTGTTTCTGTTTTAATATTTAGATCTTTAATCCACTTCAGTCTTAGTCCAGTGCATGGTGAATGATAGGGGTCTAATTTTAATCTTTGTCAAGTTGAAATGCAGTTTTTCCAACACCATTTATTAAAGAGGCTACCTTTCCTCCAGTGAGGATGTTTGGCTCCTTTGTCATAGATGAGGTAGCTGAGTATGTCTCGAGTTGTTTCTTCATCTTCTAATCTATTCTACTGACCCTCAGGTCTGTTTCTTTGCCACTACTGTGCCATTTTTATCACAGTAGCTTTGTAGTATACTTTCAAGTTGGGGATTATGATACCCCCTGCCTATCTCTGTTGCCTAGAATTGCTTTTGCTTTTCTAGGTCTCTTCTGGTTCCAAATGAGTTTTTGGCTTTTTTTCTCTAGCTCTGTGAAATATACTGTTGGGATTTCAATCGGGATTGCATTGAATCTGTATAGCAGTTTTGGAAGTATGCCATTTTCACTAAATTGGTTCTTCCTACCCAAGAACAGGGATGTCTTTCCATTTTCTTATGTGCTCTTTGATCACTTTTTTCAGAGTGTTGCAGTTCTCAATGTAGAGGTCTTCTGCTTCCTTTATTAGACTGATTCTTAGATATTTCATTTTTTGATGCTATTGTGAAAATATATTTTGAATTTGTGGAGTGGAACACTCTGTAGACGCCTAGTAAGTCATTTTGTTCAAAAGCTTGGTTCAGTTCTAGTATTTTGTTGTTGATTTTTTTGTCTAGTTGATCTGTTTATTTGTGACAGTGGTGTATTGAGGTCCCCTACTACTATTGCATTAGTGCTTATTTGGTTTTTCATGTCCATTAATATTTGTTTTGTATAGTTGGGGGCATTCGTATTTGGTGCATATACATTTAGGATTGTCATCTCCTCCTCTTGGATTGTTCCCTTCACAAAGATGTAGTGACCATCTTTGTCTCTCTTAATTAGTTTTGGTTTGAAATTTACTTTGTCTGCAAATAAGATTGCTACCCCTGCTTTTTTCTGGGTTCCTGTGGCATGGAGAACTGTTTTCCATCTTTTTACTTTCAATTTATGAGTTTCTTTTTGAACTAGGTGCATCTCTTGTGTACAGCATAATGTTAGATTTTGTTTCTTAATCCATTCTGAAAGTCTGTTTCTTTTGATTGGTGAATTGAGGCCATTAACATTGATGGTTATAACGGATATGTATTGACTTATCATTGCCATGTTATTTTCCTATTGTTGGCTCTTTTTTTAAAATTTTTCCCCCTATCCGTTTAATTTCTTTCTTTTTCTCTTTAATTTCTTGCCTTGGCTGATGAAATATTTTGGATTTGCTCTATTGGTCCTCATGGAGTTGTGGCCTTCCATTGTCTTTTTCTAGGATATTGTTTAGAATTGTTTATAGTGCTGATTTGGTATTCATGAAGTTTCTTAGATGTTCTTTGTCATGGAAGTATCTTATTTCCTCATCAATTTTGAAAGATGATTTTGCAGGATACATCAGTCTAGATTGAAGCTTGTTTTCGTTTACGGCTTGAAATACCTCACTACATGCTCTCCTTGAATTGAGGGTTTGTGTTGAAAAGTTAGGTGTGATTCTTATGGGCTTTCCTCTGTAGGTGATTTGTTTCTTTTCTCTACCTGCTTGTAGTATTTTGTTCTTTTGTTGGGTTTCTAGGATCTTGTTTATTATACTATATTATATCATATTATTATATGTCTGGGGTAGATTTTTTTTGTACACTCAACAATCCCCTCCTTATCCACATGCTGTAGCTCTGAAATTCATCAGTTGTTTTGTAAGAAATGCCCATATCTGCCTTTTTTGCAATAGGAAAAGTACAGTTACTACTCAAGGAACCAACATATTTTGTTTTTATTGTTGTTGTTGTTTTTCCTGAGAAAATTCATTTCCTGTGACTAAAAGGTAGAAATATGATTATTGTCCAAACACAAGGTCAATAAGCAGATGTAATGTCTAGCCAATCACAAACTCACCAATCACAGACTTGTCTACTCATTGCTGGTATTGTTCAAATGGGTTGAGTACCCTTTTCTCTCTGGCATAACTCATGCTGGTATCTGGTGTGGTAGCTTAATTTTTTTTTCTGTAGTCTCCCTCAGAACAATATCCAGTGTGCTACAGGCTCTTAAAAAGATTTGCTAAGCAGCTGAATGAAAAATCAGAGCTCTGACAATATCTTCAGGCCTTTGTTAACCCTTCACTTCATGGAGAAAATCCCTGGCTTCTTTTATACCCTTTGGTTAGAAAATTGCTCCAATCAAAAAGAATCTACTTTATCTCTTAAACTAAAACCTTTTAAGAGTCAATAAACCTCCTATGTCTGTGTTTGGTTTCAATAATTTAATATTAATATTTCAACTGGGAGTGACAGCCATTTACTAGGAGATATTTTATTAGAAGTTAATTATACCCAAATCAAAGGAATTTATTAGAGAGAGTTATGCTGTGCAGGCCTATAGACATGTACAAATCATTATAATTTTTAGAAATTTGAATCCTAAATATTACTTTTAAAGTTGATTTATCCATTGATAATCTTGGCTGTATGATAGAGCTAATCATAGAATAAAAGAGTCTATCATGCCAGTAATAGTAATAATGACAGTAGTAACCTGCAGTTATCAAGGTTTTAAGTCACAATTGGAAAATGATAATTTTAAATTATTAATATAATATAAAATCCAGATAGAGATATTTGGAAATTGTTTTATAAAACATTTTTATAGTCAGCTCCTCTACAGATTGTAATTTTTCCATTAAATCAACGGTATCTATTTAAATGACTTTTATGTAGACCATGAAGAGTTGATTACACAAAATGCCACTGGCCAAATTAGATTGAGATTTTGCAATTGTTGTACTCAACTTGCATCACACTTATTTACCATTAAAATGCAGAAGTAAATAGAAAAAGAAGTAAACCAATAAATAACAAGCTTCTACTTATAAAAATACCAATAAATTGATGTTTATAAAAATTACTTATGATCAAGAATATTTTTTCCAGAACGTTTAAAGAGCATCTACAGTCTAATTAAAATGACAATTTTTTTCTTCTTTATGGTTGAATAACATTCTATTATGTAAATATGCTCTATTTTCTTTGTCCATTCATCTCTTGTTAGGCATCTAGGCTGTTTTCACTGCTTAATATTTGGGAATTGTACCGCTGTAAATATGAGTATGCATGTATTATTAAAATATGCATTCTTTAATTCTTTTGGGCATATGCCCAGGAGTGGTATAGCTGGATCAAATGATATTTCTGTGTTTAGGTGAGGAATCTCCATGCTGATTTCCACAGTGGCTTTTCTAGTTTATATCCCCACCAACAATGTAGGAGAGATCCTTTTTCCCTGCATCCTCGCCTTAGTCATTGTTTTTGTATTCGTCATGTCAGTCATTCTGAGAGAAATCTCATGGTAGTTTTGATTTGCATTTCTCTGATGGCTGGAAATGTTGAACACTTTTTCTTACATCTTCTGGCTATTTGTACTTTTTAAAGTCTCTCAGAAGCAGAAAACAACAAAAGGATACATATTTTTTACCACACCTGTTCTCCAACAATTCTAAAACATAATATACTTTTCCCTCAGTTGTTATGATAGAGAAATTAAATTGGTTGGGGCAGATGCTATAATCTCAGGTGATGCTTAGTTTTCCTTATTAATGACTCCTAAGACATACATCATGACCTAGCAATTGTAATTATAAATTATGGAGGAATATTTGTTGGTTCAAAAAATATAATTTGAAGTAACTTGAGGATGGAAAATGTATTAATTATCCCACAATCTGTTAAACCTTGAAATGGCAAGTGAGTTATATGAGTAGAAAACCAGCATCATACTTTGGGGGATGGAGATGTCTTATTAATATTGCACTGTGAATTTTTAAAAATGAAGTCAGATCAGTCTACAGGTGATGCTTTGAATAAGAAAAAAGTCAATGCAATATTCACACCAGCAAAATTTGTTCCACATACCAAGGGCTTGAGACTTTAGTTCTACATCTTTGATGTATTGAATTTTATTGTCCACATTAAATAAAAACACATGCAACAGGGTAAATAATGAATAAGATTCATCTATGCCTTTGACAAAAAATATAAGCAAAATACTCACAAATAGAATCCATCCCTGAATAAAACATTATGGCTTGAAAAATACTTATGGCTATTAGAAACTTGGTAAGCCTTCATCAGTTGGAAACATTGTAATATTTCATCATTTTAATGTTTTAAATGAAAACTATTATTTTTAACAGATACACTGATTGACATTCATAAAACTTTTAAAATAACAGAAAATTTGTTATAAAATTATCAAAAAGTATTCATTGAACATTGTTATGATCATAAAATGCAATAAATATTCATAACAAATATTTATAGAGACACATGACGTTAGGTAGAAATAATCACTTTTATGGCTGCTTTTAAAAATTCATTCATTGAGCATTGACTTAAGGCATTTATATTGGAACAGAAATATTTTATGATATCATTATTATCTATTTTCAAAACCATAATAAAATCATTAGAATATCAAAATTTTAATAAAGGTATTTGTTTAAATGGATAAGCAAAAAATCTATATCGTTACTTTGTACAGAACATTACCACTTAGGAAATATAATGAAAAAAAATTCTAGTCACAGAATCTATAAAACTGTGTATTATGTGGGAATACATTTTATAAGAAATTAAGAAAACCCATATTAAGAAAATCATAATGTTTTAGAGAGTTTTAAAAATAAATATTCACAGAGATACAAACCATATGATATGGTAAATTAAGGTATAAACTTATTGAAATCTGAAAGCAAAATATCAACTTTCTTCTTTTAGTGGTAAATTGGCAAATCAGTTTTAAGTTTTATGAGGAAAAATAAAGTAAAATACATAAAATATTTAAAACATGCTTAGGTATATTGTATCTCAAATGATTTTTCTATGAAACAGGAGTATATTGAACTGTTTCCTCATAAAGGAACATTAAATAGGTCAAGGGAATAATTGGAAATATAGAAAGAGATACATTGCATACAAAATATGATAAAAAGTAAGCTCAATGTATATTTTTTTCAAATTATTATAGTACCACATTGCCATTAATTCCCTCCAAAATACAGTGGACTCTCAAGTTACGACCAGCCTGACATGTGAACAACTTGGGTTAGTTAGGTTAATGGAAGATCCATTTGCCTCTTGTTATCTATAATGTGTACCTGGGTAAACATCCAGATCTCAGCTGTATTGACTTACAACTAACTGGAGTTACAAACAGCCCTGAGCAATTGATTGAGTTCATAAATCAAGGGTCCACTGTACCTCCTCCCTCGGCTTCAAACACATTCCATTGTTCTTGCTACTTTCTGAAGTTGTTCTGGTTGTTCCCTTGTGTGAGTGTCTTCATTTGGGCGGTTGTCATGGTGTCCTGAGTGGGTTTCATTTTCAAGGTCGCGTGGACTGAGGGAAGAGCCAGAAGTCAAACAGTACAGAATCCTTGAATAAGGTGGATGAGGCCACACTGAATGTTTTTACGAGCTGCCTTTCTTTTGGATGGCATTAGCCATCAGCATTCACTGTATTTGTGATCACAACTCATAAAGACACTCACAAAAGTGGGCTTAAAGAACTGCTTCAGAAAGTGACAAGCATGATGGGAGAAGTGTTTTCATAGTGAAAGGGACTATTTTGAGGGGTATTAATTGCAGAATGTTTGTACTGTAATATTTTGCTGAAATGTAAATCCATGCTGTATTTTTCTTAGTCCTTTCATGTAACACTATTGGATTGAAGAAAAAATATGTAATATCCCAACAGTACAATGTTTATAAAATAAATTCTTAAAAGTTTATGCTTTTAAAGGCAGGAATATTTAAAGAAGCATTACCTGTAGCAAACACAAGAAAAATACCTTATTACACTGAGTAAAAATTGGATTTCTAACTGTTATAAGGATAGAACTATGATATAAATATATTGGCCGTATAAACTTCATAAAATTATAAATGTATATCATCAATAAAAAATATTGAAAATAGAAAAATGTGAGCAATCCATTTGAATATTCAAAATAATGTGTCAAATTATAAACAGAGGTGATTAAAGGTAAGGAAAGAAAATCTATTAAATATTATTACAGGGAGCTATAAGGAGCCGAAATCTTTATTGCACAAGAACTACAGCAGAACCATCCTGTAAAAACAAGTTGGAGGACTGCAGTATAGTATGAGAATCTTACCTCATTTCCACCTTCCTGTGGCTTTGCACTCAGACAGCAGCTGTTAGAGAAGGTGCATGGAACCTGTTTGCAACATCTTGGTTTATTATTCTGCAAAATATCTAACAAGTATCTGTTTTTCTCAATCCTGAAAGTACCATCTGCAGAGAGGTTAAAATTTTTAAGTGGAAGAATGCAACTTCCCAAAAATGCTTAAATTTGTGTGTAACAGAGAAATCAAATTAAATTGGCTAACACAACAGAGTAGAAAAACTCTATCATCGCCCTCATTGAAATTCTGTGTCTCAAGTAAGACCAGGAATCTCAACAAAATCAGGTTCAACTCAGGATCCCTATGCATCTCATTAGTCACACATTGCCTGTGAATCCCGAGCTGCCAACCACCAGAGTGATTATATGTTTCTTATACATACCCAGGGAGACAAGGACAGCACAGGCTACCATTAGCGCTGTGATTACGATTACTGGGCTCCTCTCTAATTTGCACAAAGTAATACTTCTTCCCATCATTAACCTCGTGGGACTCCAAAAGTTCTCCTTTCCCAGGCTATGAGTAAATCTCTGTGGATTTCATCTGTTTATCCTGGGTGGTATTTTTCATTCATTCCCATAATCCACAAGTATGAATTCCACCTTCACCAGCAGAGTAATATGAGATGACCAACATACTGTCTACCCAGTACTGTATATTCACTGATTTATTTTTTCTTCCCAGTACCAGGGATCAAACTCAGGACCTTGCACTTTCGAGTCAGGTGTGGCCCCCCTGAGCTAAGTCTCTGGCCCCTACCTTTTTTATCATTTTAATTGTACGTATTGATGTGGCACTCCGTGAAAATTCAATATATGTATGCAATGTGTAATGATGTATGAAGTTAACATTTCCATCTCCTTAGTTATTTTTAAATTTTTTGATTAATGTAAAATATTATATATTGTTGAGGTACAGTGTGGTAACTTAATGCATGTGTACAATATGTTCTGATAATATTGGAGCAATAAATATTTCCCTTTCTGTATCTTTGCTTTCTATTTGGAGACTTTGACCTTCTGTCTTCTTGCTATTCATAAAATATGCAACAGATTATTGTGAATTGTAGAAAATTTGGGCACAGAATATCTCACTTAAATTCAAAACTCATTCATCTAATTGCACCCTGTATAACTCCTCTTGGGTGGGAGTTTCTAAAACTGAGTTACATTACTATAAACCTTGGAACCTTTAAGTATGGAACATTTATTAGAAATTAAGTGGAACCACATGATAGTTACTGAATTGTTACATTACCTACATGTTCTCACAAGTACATGAAAAAAGTAGAGTGTTTGACATGGATTCTAAATTCTGATTTTAATAACCATCCTGTGATCCCCTGAAAGATGGATAGATATAGATAGATTGATGGATGATAGATACATGTATCTATATTTGTACATGTATGTCTTTATAGTATTTAGCTCTTTGCTTTCTTTTTTCACTTCAATATAACAATTCTAAATGATGATTTTACTCATATATTTGTTATTGAACTTTCTTTCTCCATGATGTAAAATGAGTTTGTTTTGTTTTTTATTTTTGTAAGACTAGGGATTGAATCCGGGGTCTTTGTCTTGGGTTACATCTTCAGTCCTTTTTATTATTGTTTTTTGTATTTTGAGGAATTGTCTCATTATGTCACTAAGTTGCATAGGTTGAGCTTGTACTTATACTTCTCCTGCCCCAGCCATCCAGAGTTCCTAGAGTAAATTCCTGTACCACCTTGCAACTGCCAACTTGTGCAAATTAACATCAGGCAGTTTGAGGACGTTCAATTAACATCCATACACACAGATAAGCTTATTTGTTATACTCTTACCTGACTGGAGGCAATAATATCTAGGGTTTGGAAAGAGTTTTCCACTTTATATAAAGGTAAATTTTGGGCTAGTTTTATTTTACTATATTTCAGTGAAATTTCCCACAGCAGAGAAATTACTTTTTAACTCATATCTATAATTTTAATTCCTTCAAGAAAATAAAGAAATTCCTAGTATTTTGAATGTAGATAATTTAATTTAAAAGAAATACTCAAACTCTCATATAACTGGAAACATATCTAGTACATACAGAAGTAAAATAATAGAATTGATTATGAAATATTATCTTCTATGTAAAGAGTTGGTGAATTTCTTATGTAAAGGGCAAGAAAATCAATATTTTAGTTTTTCCAGACTTAATGGTGTAGTTTGTACCCCACTCTGATATTGAAGAATAAAATATATAAAGAAAATTATGTGTCAGAGCTCCAGAAAATTTTATTTACAAAATCAAGCTATAGACCTTTAAGTGGAAGGGTAGGGGAAAGGAAAGAAGGGGAAAGAAAAAATATGAGAAAAGAAAAAAATGGAAACAAAGTCTTTGTAAATAAGGAAGGGTGGAGTGGGTGAAGGGAGGGTAGGGGAATGGGGAAAAAATAAGAACCAAGATACAGGATCATGTAAAGGTACAAGATCCCAATGGTGAATATAACTGTATTGTATTGTAAAATGTACCAATAAACTTCATGGATAAAAAGCTATAACTGTGCTTAATGAGCAGTCCATAACCTTCTGACCATTACTTTAGGGAGTTAAATTATGCTATTTTTATGACAAATTAATTAAACTTTTCTAACTGCTCAAATTCCCCATCCTCATATACTTTTTTCTAATAAGTTATAAGTAAATAACTAACTAGATAAACAGTAATAATTATAAATTTTATTTGCATTCTATGTGATGCCTCAGTTCAGGAACACTTTTGTTTGAGAACAATTTGGTTCACAAACAGAAGGATTGACCAAAACTGCTACAGCCACCTTTTCCTTACGAACATGTGCATGGCCATCTTTCCCAGAACCCTAATAATGAATTGCATTCATGAACCAAGGTACCATGATACTTATCATCTAGCTACTAAAAATTAGTTACTGCACAAGGAATGAATCCTTCTTGTAATTTAGAAGAATTCAAATGTCAATGCATTTGATCTATTTCTCCAGCTATACACAGACAAAATGACATTCATGTATCAACACTGCTTAGACCCTCTAGCTCTCAAAAACGTTTTTTACTACTACCTAATTTTACTGCTCATATTTTAGCTCATATTTTGGAAAAAAATTGGAATGCACTGTCATATGTTAAAAGCACCTCACATGCATTCTTATGAACCAATACAGTACAGTTAGCAGCGTTAGGAAGAGAAGCTGAATTCAGGAAACGGCACTGGAAGTGTTAAAGTCTGACAACCTGGAAGTGTTAATGTCTGACACCTCATGAATGTTTCCCTCTGACAGAGATTGTCAGTCAAAACTGGGTTCTCATGATGAATATGGTATTTATTGGAAATGTGATGAAGTCATAAGGTTAATATCATTGAACCTCAGTTGTATCAGAGCAAAAAGGAAATTTTTGACTAGTTGATACTATAGAGAAATCTGAAAGCCACATTTTTCCACTTTTATTAGTCCATGTTTACTGCAGATAATGATTACATTCACTGTAGGGTATTGGCACATGCACATAACACATTTCATTTCCCTTCCTTTTCCCCCCTCCCTGCAATATTATTTTTCCAGCATGAGATTAACTTATTTATCTTAGAAGACCTCATAAGATTCATTATCGTATATACATTACATATTGAAAACCAGAGTAATATGTCAAAGAACATATAAAATATGTAAAACAATTGTACTTAGTCAAGGTACACTTCTAGATACATTATCTAAATTGGATTAGAATACCCCTTTTCTCGTTTTTCCTATTTTCTGTCATATAGTCTGAGAGAGAGAGAGAGAGAGAGAGAGAGACAGAGAGAGAGAGAGTTTCATATAAGAGAAGCCATGAGATATTTAAGCTTGTGTGCTGAGTTATGTTACTTAACATTGTGATTTCAAGGTACATCAATTTTTATAAAAATGACTCAAGCTTATCCTATTTTGTGGCACAGTAGTACTACATTGTGCATAAATACCACATTTTTATCCATTCATCTGTTGATGGACATATAGACTGTTTATAAGAGTCAATTATTATGAGTTGCAATGCTATAAACATGGCTATGCATACATCACTGTGGTATGATGTCTTTAACTCTTTTGGAGAGATAGCTAGAAGGTGAATATCTAGGACAAAGGGAGTTTCTACTTGTAGTTTTTTTAGGACTTTCCATGCTGATTTCTAGTGATGGTATCAGTTTACAGTCCCACCAGCAATGGAAAAGTGTTCCTTTGTCCTCACAGCCTGACCAGCATTTGTTATTGCTTGATTTCTTGATGACACCCAATACCTTCTGAAGTGAGATGGAATCTCAGTGTTGTTTTAACTTGCATTTCTCAAATGGCTGGTGATGTTGAACATTTTTTTCTCTATTTATTGGACATTTGTATTTCTTCATCTGAGAAGTGAGTATTCATTTCAGATGCCTATTTTTTAATTGAGTCTGAAAATTCGAGGGGGGCCTAACTGTTTTTACTTTTTTATATATTCTAGATATTAGTCCTTTGTGTGAGGAGTAGCTGGCAAATCTTTTTCTTCACCTTCCTATAATTACTGGTTTCCTTTGCTATGCAGAAGCTTTTTAATTTGATGGGATCTCATTTGTTCATTCTTGCTGTTATCTTGTGGAACTTGGATTTTGTTCAGAAAGTCTTCTCCTACACCTATGTCTTCAAGAGTTATATCTGTTTTTTCTTCCCACTAATTGTTTCTGTTATACTGTTTAGATCTTTGGGCCCTTTCGGTTTTAGTTTAATGGGATATATGGGTCTAGGTTCAACCTTTGGCATGTGGATGGTCAGTTTTTGTAGCACCATTTGTTAAAGAGGTTATCTTTCTCCTGCTGAAAGGATTTGGTCCTTTTGTCAAAAGTAACATAGCTGAGTGTGCCCGAGTTGTTTTTATGGCTTCTATTCTATTCAATTGTATCACAAGTCTGGATTTGTTTTCCCTTTGTAACATTAACAAAGCCACATTTAGATGTCCATACTAATATTAGACTTCCCTATTAAAAATTTATAGGAATAGTTTTTAGCTCAATCTTCTCCAAGTTCTTTCATCATTAGCTAATAAAATAATTTACCCTTCAGGAAGTGTTCCCCAGATAACTGGACCAATTTTAATTACAAGTCGTAAGAATTAGTTGCCATCAACTAGTAGCAATTACTTGGTTCCCCACAAGCTTGTGGATTCAGTGAGTGACCATTGTATTGGTTCAGTTGAAAAACTTTGTTTCTGTTTTTATTCTTAGCACTCAGTCATCTGCACACACCATCTCTGTCACACAGGAGTTGGTTCTCTCCCCTGTCACGCCAGTTCCTGGGCTAGAGAGCTCTGACGAAGTGACCATCACGTAGAGCAATCTGAAAGTTATTCAGCCTAACAATACATGTCTACAACTTCTTTTCTCAGTGCTGACACATAGACTTAGATCAACTTTAATGAGAATGGTCAAATTCCCTAGTAACATTTGGAAAAGAAACATGTCAATCCCAGAAGCTTGTCTTGGCCCTGTCTACTTCCTCCAACTCATACCTTGCCGCTCTGACTTACTTCCTATTACTGAAATGCCCTCCTCACAAGCCTGCTGATGTAATTAATACTTAATCTGCATCATTCACACCAAATCTACAAAGAGGAGAGAGCTTTAGAACAGTATGAGCACTCAGGCATTTCATCCCCTTCCGTTCTCTTTCTTAATATTTTAATATCCTCTCTGTCACAGGGAAAGAAACGTTTTACTTACAATGAGAAGAGTGATAATTGATGCATGCTTTCCTTGGGAAGTCCTACCATTTGAACATGGCTTCTATCCACCATTTTATAACTATGAAAAAAAATTAAATTGTTTTCATTGATGTGTAAAGCTTATTGTTTTTTACTTAAGATGTATTTATTGTGGTAAAAGGACTTTATTATATGCTATAATATATACTATAATGTCAAAAATATGAAAAATACATAAAAAGCTCTTTTGCTATGATATGATATTTAATAGAAAATACATACTTTTAAAACCTAATAATATAAAGTACTGAAATATTAAATGTCATTAATAATAAATTTGCATGTATCCATGCTTTTGAGAAGATTAAGTTTGATATCAGTCAATCGTATAAACATGACTTTTTCTCCCTGGGATCAGTGGCCGTGCTTTGTTAAAATTTAAAATGTGAATGTAAACATAGAAGTAGAAAATGCCAAACAGTATCAATGTAGTTATGGAATTAAGTAGAAGATTGTGTTTATTGCTACGTGCTATATGCTGCTATCTGAACTAGTCTAAGTGTGCAATTAAAAACCAAGCTCTGGCTTTGTTCTGTTTCACTGGAATTCATAGACTATTTCAAGCACATCATCACAAGTCCCTTCTTGTCTGTGAGAGTAGAGTGGAGTGTAATGGAGACAGAGACAATGCCTCCGGAATTACATGTGAAGTGGTATCAGCAATAGCCAGTTCTAAGTAGTTGATCCACTTTGTTCTATAGAAGTTGAAGTCAGTGGATGAGTAGTTTCAGGTGTGTAGACTCAGGGAATTATAGCAATCAAATGCAGAAATTATAAAAGTAGGAACATCTGTGGCTTGCTCTGCATTGCTGGGATGAGGTTGTGACCTCAATGCCATCTACAGGCGTAGATTTATTCCATTTGCTCAGAAGTGAAAATTGATTCTCTCACATCCCATCACAGCACATCATGAAGCAAATTACTTCTTGACTTAGAGTTAGTTTGAACCCTACTAATAGCTACTTGTGAAGAATGCATGACGGATCATAAGGTAGTATACTTACTAGCCATGTTGAATTTAGTGTTTCACTCAGGACCTGCACCAGTTTTGAATGTCACAATGGTTCAGGGAAATTCCAACAACTCAATACCTGGGTGATTGTACAGAAGACATATTCTTCAATTATAGTGACAAGTTTATAACATGTGGCATTGTTAAATAGTATTAATTGAGGTATTGTTTAAAACCTTATTAAAGGATAAACCTCTTAGGGAAATGTTGTGAATTTATTTCTAATATTAAAAATTGCCAGATAAGGTATGTAAGTTTGATTCTCTTCTAAGAAGAAAAATTCCTTTCTAGAAAATATTTTCAGGATATATTCTTAATGATATCAAATAGATTTTAAAGTGATTATTTTAAAATTAATGTTGGCATCTGTGACTAGAATTGGGCAGATGCCTCTTTGGGCATTTTCCTGAATACTGAACTTCTATTGATAAATATACATGAATCTCTTCTCTTCTTGCCTCCATAGCCTTCCAAAATCGTGCTTCTTCCCTTGATTCTTACTCCAATCCTGATTTTGTCCTATACTTTTCCCTTTATTAAAAACAACATTGCTAATCCCAGGATATCAATTCATTCATACATCATTCATTTGTTCAACATTTATTAAGCATTACTTCATGTGAAGCAGAATTCTAATGAATATGACGCAGAAAGATAGATCAATAAATATTTTGACAGATACAAGTTAGTATTTGATGATATCAGGTTTATACTTGAGAATTGATTCCTAAGATTTTATCATGTGGCTTCCTGTTAAAACAAATTAACAGAACTAAATTTAGCTTCCAATCTTAAACAAACAAAATGTCAATCAAATATGGGAAACAGTTTTCATAGAATTTAAAGCCCTGGCCAGTTATCTCTGATTAGAAAGGAAATAACAAGATGAGTCCTATGATTGCCCAGATTGTACAGAGAGATTTCAGACAGAGTAAAGCAAAACAGAAAAATGCAAACTGATCCTAGTAATCTTGCTGAACTTAGAAAAAAGAACTAAAGCACTGGGAAGAAAAAGTAGCTATAACTCATAGGATAGGTTCTAAACAGAGAGTTTCACAAAGGAGCTGTATAGAATGACCAAGAGTTCTAGAGTGTTCCCTCAAGTATTAAATTGAATACCAAAGAGAGCATAAACTAGAAGAGACTATTGGAGGCTGAGTGACAAAAGAGACACAAGAAAGAAACGCATGTACTATTTCCCAGAGCTCAGGTCCATAATTTTAAGTCACAATCAAATACTATGCCATATATAATACATGAGTTAAATCAAAGTTCATCAATAGACACATAAGTATGATCTACTAGTACTCATAATGTTATCAAGACAAATCCAAGGAGGAAGAATAAGACTATCAAATAGTAGTAGTGGATTAATTAGACAATGAAATGTGACAAATATCTCAATTTTAATTTCACCTTACAGAACAAAAAGTAACCCAAAAATTCTCGTGTCACTGACATGAAAATGAAAGCAAAATAAATTTAATAACTAAAACCTTAAAACTTCTAGGAGTCAATACTTGATGGCTGTGCATTTGACAATAATTTCTTAAGTATGACTGCAAATCCATTAACTACCAAAGAAAACAACATTAAATTAAACTTGACTACTTAGAAAATTTCCAATTTCATGAAAGTTTGCAATTTGTAATGATTTGAATAGAAACTTCAACAAAAAGATTCATGGAGGACAATTCAGCACAGCGAAGATGCTTAAGACTACATCTTTAAGGAGAGCAGAAAAAAATCCACAGTGACATACTGCTGCAGTCACGTTTCACTGCTTAAAAGTTAAAAGACTAGGGCCAGAGATTTAGCTTGGTGCTGCCGCCTGCCCGGCAAGTGCAAGGTCCAGAGTTCGATCCCCAGTACCAAAAAAATTTAAAAACTAATCATGATATATATTTCTCACATGTTAAAATGGACTCCTGATGATAAAGTGAAATGATATAATTATTATGAAAAGGATGTCATCCATTCCTGAAAAAGCTAAACCTTTTCCTACTATATAGGTTAATCTTTCATTTCAGCCATCTGTAAGTGTTTGCCCATCAGAAATTAAAATGTGCTCTTACAGAGGCTACGACACTGATCTACATAGCTACTTTATTGTAATAGTTAATACCAGACACAATTGTCAACTGATAGGTCACTCTGCACTGGAACATGAATTAAAAAAATGTAATGATCTGATACAATGGAATAATACTCAATCAAAAAATGCCCTATTCAGACATGCAACACAAGAGATTTAAATGAATTTCAAAATGATTATGATGAATGGAAGAAGCCAGGCAAAAGAATGAATACTAAATAATCTTATTTATAAAATATTCTAGAAAATCCTAAATAATCGATAGTGACAGAACCCAGATTAGTAATTCTCTGCAATTGTAAAATGCAAGAGAAGAACAGATTACAAAGTGTCAGAAAGTTAATTTTGATTTCATTGATTCATTTGTTGTTATGGCTTCAAAGGTGTATGCATATATCAAGCTCATGAAGTTGTACACTAATAATGAAAAATTATTGTACAGAACCATACTTTGATCATTTAAAAAAATGATGCCCCTTTCAAAAAAACATTGGAAAATACATTTTAATCTATTCACATGTAAGCAAACTCAGATCAGAAGATATATCACTTAATTAAAATTTTCAAATTGTATTGTGTTTTAATAAATGAAACATTTGCACAAGTTTCTTTATTCTCTGAGGCATTGTCTCAAAGATGAATTGGAATGAAGATATATTCACTGTCGTGTCACATGAAAATTCTTCAGGTATAGTTTTGTTTTTCAATACTCAAAGATTCAGATAAAATATTTTTTCTATTTTAATTTTCTGTAGGTATTTTTATATTTACAAATTTATTTTTAGATTTCTTTTATAAATTTTTATTGACATTAATAGTGTGCTATAATCAGATATTTCAATGTACCTATATATCACATAGTGATTGAATCAGGCAAGTGTATCTATCTCCTCAAACATCCTTTCCTTGTGATAGAATGATTCAAAATTTGTTTGTCCAGCATTTTTGAAGCACACAGTACCTTATTGCTCTAATTCTTTATGTTACCAATAGCCAAGTATTACTAAGTTGAAGTAAATAGATGAAGAGTTTTGTGGAGATCTCAAATGATATCCAGGTCACATAAATTTTACCATTCAGCTTTGCTCTGCTGAGCACTTCTGCCATGATGTTTCCACCTGCCCTGAAATTCCCTGAAATCATGAATCAAATAAAGGCACACTTTCTTTTAGTTGTGTCAGCTCTTGTTTCTGAGTTATAGAAAGTTGGACAGAACATTTGAATCTTTACAAACATTTTTTTTGTGAACTTGAATAATATGGATATATGAAGCAAATGAAGTTGAATATTAGTAAAATGTAAACAAAATGCTAACAAAATGCTAACAAAATATGCTAACAAAATATGAACACTATCATCTAAGAACACAGAAAATGTATTAATGCATACAGAAAAACTCTACATCAAATGTATTATTTTAAGATATAAGATCTTTCACTATGGAATAGATATGTACAAGTGAGAGTAAAAATATTTTTTCAATATACAAAGCTTATAAAAATACTCAAATATTATTACACTAATTCTGTTCATAGAAAACAATTGCATTCTGACAGTGTTAGGAAAATACTACAGTAAGTGGAAATAAGATGTCCCAAGGCTTGAATAGAGAACTCAAAAGAAAACTAATAGCCAAACTCACCACAAAATCTCTTTTGACTAAACTATTTGTTCTTTATAGTTTAATTTTAATGAACTATACTGATAGAGTAAATAAATCAAACAAAATAAGTTATTCACAAAAACCCACACAGTATGGGCTCTTTATCTTAACCAAAGATGCCAATAATTCAAGAAATTAGGAATTGTCTTTTCAACTCATTGTACTGCCAAAAGTAGGTATTCGAATGCAAAGAAGAAAATAATTACTAATTTATACTTAACATCCTACAAAAATCAATTTGAATGCAAATTCTAAATATAAAACTAAAGTTATAAAATTTACTGGAGAATATATATGAGAACTCCTTACAGATTTCATATTAAAATATAATAAAAGAAAAATTAAGTAAATTTGTGTCAAAATATAAACATCTGACCTTGCAAGTTACAATTAAGAAAATGAATGAGTAGGGTAATCCTGGTAGAATTTACTTCAAATACATAAAACTTCAAAGGATGTCACCTAGCGTATATGAACACATAACTTTCAACTCACAAGCTCCCAATAACACATGCATAAGATTTGGATAGTTCAAAAACATATGAAAATATGTTCATTATCATTTCTCATTTGATATATGTCAACACACCTTAAAAATGAATCATATTTTCTGATTCACTACAATATAATACTAAAAGGATTAAGACCAAATGTTATCAAGGATATTGAATAACTGGAATTGTCACATATTGCAAATAGGTATATGAATTACGCAGCACTGGAAAATATGGAAGATAGCTAAAATTATTCAATTCCTTGTGATGACAGAAGCTTTCTCAGCACATCTCTTCTCTTTCTCCCAAGGCCTGGCCAGAATCTACATTAACACTCATATTTCTACTAATAGCTTCTTCAAAGCAATAAAGTCTTTCACTACCAGTTCACTCAATTTTTATAGTCTTTATCAACTGTCAATTCACCACTATTGGAATGGCTATTACAACAAAAATATAAAATCAAGTACTAGTAATAATATGCAAGAAAGAAATTCTCATACCCTGTTGGTGGAAATGTAAATTAATTCAACCATTATGAAAAACAGCATACTAGATCTAAAATAGATATGCTTTATGATCCAGCTACCCCACTTCTGGTTATATATGCGAAGGAAATGGAATCAGCAGTACACAGCAATATATGTAGCCCATGTTTCTTGCAGCACTGTTTACAATATTTAAGAGATGAAATCAACCTCGATGTCCATCATGTGTGCTTTAGCTAAGGAAATAAAGGTTCCTGATTGGCTCAGGTGGGTAACATGAAGCTCAAATTGGTTGTACTAAAATATTTTGAACAGTTTTGTAAGATCTTCCTTTGGGACCAGTTGTAGAAATTTTCAAACCTGTATCAGTGACTCTGAGCTTGAAGGATAAGACTGTGGTCCTAGGATCTTCACAAGAAAAATCATCACCAATTTGAATTATCGGGGTTGTGGTGAACCCCAATAATCACCTTCACGGCACTACAGCTTCTCAATGACCTCTTAATTGGGATGCAGGAGGGTAAGAAATCTAATGAAGCTTAGCACGGTACAGCTCACACCGAACAATCCTACAAATAGGCACTTTTCATTTTGGAGTATTAACAATCCGTTCAATTTGACAGATGTGCAGTGTCAGACTACTTTCTACACAGTACTTGAGCTTCTCCTCTTGATGGATTTAGAACAAGATGAGGATCATTACAAACAATTCAGGCAGCCACTCGCAGCAGCCTTTGAAGCTGTCGCCCAGATAGTTAGCACTCACTTTCAGGGAGCAAGAAGCAAAATGAACTCCAGTTGGCCTAGTGAGAGACCTGAGAGAGACAGCTTTCATCTTCAATTCCAAGACCAGCCTTGTGATGCTGTTTGAATGGGTATGCCCATCTTGTATGCCAGTTTTCCAGAGAGCAACTGAGCTCTGATATCATGATCTCACTTTCACCACACCTGTGCGCAAGCTCTTGGCTGAACTAGCTCATAACATCTCAGATCCGATATCTCCAGTGGGATGTCTTCCCCAATGGCACTTTACTCTCCTAAGTAATCAGCAAGATGATAATGATGTATGGTGATCACATCTTGACCCAGGAGAGGTTCCAAAGGATCGTGTCTATGCACTGAAGATCAAGGGCATTTCCATTTGCTTCTCCGTGTCGAAGCCTACTTTCAGTTGGAGTTACATTAATTTTGGAGTCTTCTGTGTAGACATTGCCCTGGACAATGCTCTGCAGACCTGCAAAAAGCTGCTCCTCTTTATTCCACCAGTGACCTCCTGGAACATTCCCCAGCTCAGCCAGTCTTACTGTACACTACTGGAAGTCCTGACTCAGAACCACATGAAACTTATTACTAGCCTGGAACCTTTTGCCATCATATATATTTCCTCTTCCATTTCCAAAAATCTTATTGCACTTGACACCATGGTATGCACAGCCTGCTGCTCCAGCCTGGACCATATTGTAGTACAGTCCTTAATACTGAACACTCACAATTGAAAGTTGTATTTGGCTTATGTAGAGGTTGCAGTCTATAGTCAGCTAGTTCTAAGGCAGAAGATAAAGAGCCCATGGCATGGAGGCAGGAAGCGCAGCAAGATGAAAGAAGGAGGGAAGGAGATGGAGCCTTCTAGGCCACACCACCCATGACCCACCTCCTCCAACCAGGCTTCACCTCTCAAATCACATTTAACCATAAACTGATACGTGGACTAATGCACTTCTGAGTATACCACTGTCACCATCGATCACCTCTCCTAAAGCACATGAGGCTTTAGGTGGACATCTAGCTATAAACCATAGCGCCCCTGAATCAAGAGAGTGACTGCTCTCCACATAGCTTGCAGTAGTATACAGAGATAATCCAGCATGCGCTCCCCATGGTCCTGCAAACATTTTTTTTTTAAGACTCTTGGAATCGGTTGTCTATGTCCCTACATCTACCCCGCTTGGTACTACTTAGTAGTTTTCTAATCTTAGAGGATTTTTTCTCACCATAGGAACAGTGTTGTTAACAGCTGCCCACCAGAAAAGCAGCAGGCCATGCATCTGCATCCTGCAAATCTGATGGCAACTTCAAGTGTAATCTCCTATGAGGATGGATTTGATTAATGCACACTTTTTAAATGTGTTGAAATATGACACTGAGTCTCATTCATATGCACAAGGAAAGTATATCTTAATATGTGAAGCCATAATATGATAAGATAATTTTAAAAGAAAAAGCACGAGCACTTGATTTTGGGGGACGTGTTTTTCCTGTCCAGTTAATGTGCTATGAAAACAGGATCAAGGTGGTCACTAGACACAGTTTTTCTAAGGACTAAGTTGGTTCTGAGGGAGCGAAGATTTTGAGGGATTTTTGAAACTCATGGATGAATTGTGAGAAAAAGGCTGAATTTGGGAAAACCAGAGAGGAATTGTGACAGAATATTCCCAAAAATGTATGTGCATGTTGTCAGTTCACTCAGCCTACCATCATGCCACACTACACACTGAGCGACTTAAAACTTACAACAGCAAAATGTTTACTTTCTCACAATTCCGAGAGGCTAAAATACTATGATCAGTATGTCTATTGGGTGATTTGTAGTGGTGCTTTTATTTCTGATTTGTGCACTGCCACTATTTTCCGTTTTGTCTTATGCTTCTTTGTATGTGCATTTAGGGTGTCCCTTCTTGATACAAAAGTCCTAGCTTTAGCACTGTAAGCCTTATCTAACCTTAGTTACCTCTTGAAATATCCTATCTATCATTACAGTTATTTTGAGGGTTTGGAGTTCAATCCATGACTTTTGAGTGGAAATAGTTTATCCTAAGGTAAAATTGTAACGCTTTGCAACAGCACATGTGAACTTATTTGGTAATAGAGCCTTTACAGATGTAATCAAGTAACACTAGAGGAGAATAGGCCCTAGTCTAATAGAATTTTCATCCTTATAAAAACAGAAGATGAAAACATAGGGAGGAGATCACCATGTGAAGATACAGGAGGAAAATAAAATGACCTTGTAAAGATGAAGACATGAAGTGGAGGGATCATAGGACAAGCCAAGGCACAGCTGGGACTACTGGAAGCTGAACTATACAAGAAACAATCTTCCCCTAGATATTTTGGAGGGAGTGTGGCCCTGCCAAACTCTTAACTATGCACTTCCATCCTTTAAAATAGCGAAAGAATAAATTAATCTTGTTTTAAGCTACCAGCATTTAATACTTTCTTACAGTACCCCTAGGAAACTAATACAGATTTAATTACCTTCAATGGAACACAGGCATCTTTTTAATTAATTTTTTAAAATAAAAGTTGTGACATATACATGACAGAAACTTTACCACTTCTGTCATTATAAGTGTGCAGTTCAGTAGCATTCAGTACATTCATATTGTTATAAATCATCTCACTACCCTCCAGAAATGTTTTCATCTTATAAAAATGAAACTGTACTCATTAAATATCAAACACTGGTTCTTCTCTTTTCTCAGGATCTGAAAACCGTTATTCTATATTTAATCTTGTTACATTTAAATAGACCTTATATAAATAGAATAGAAAAGTTATTTTCATGTTATGACTAGCTTAAAGTAGAGTAATGCCCTCAAGGTTCGTTCATGTTGTAGCATGTATTACCTCTTCATTTCATGTTCAGGATGAATAGGTACCTATATATTACATATTTTAATCTACTCATCTATCAATAAATAATTGGGTTGATTCTACCTTTAGCTACTGTGAATACTGTTGTTATAAACATAGATATACAAATATATTTTCAAGACCTTTCTTTCAATTTTTTTTTTCGGTTTCGGAAATTGAACTCAGGACCTTGTGCTTGTGAGGCAGGCGCAGAGCCACTGAGCTACATCCCCAGTCCCTCTTTCAATTCTTTGTATGTACACTCACATGGAATTTCTGGATCATGTAGGAGCATATTTTCTTTTCATAATAATGAAAATAATTTCTTTTTGTTTAGAGTTAAAGTGATACATATTTTTGTCATAACTTGATTAGACCTTTTTAAAATTAGCACCTTTTCTTTTATATTAATTATGATATCTGATGAAGTATTAGATAATAAGCCTAATTTTCAGAGGATTTGGAGCAGAAATAAAATCTCAAAATTTGCTTGTGTGAGTTTGAATTTGATAAAATACTTTGGAAAAAGTTTTGACCTTTCTAAGTTAAGTCCTACACTTAACACCTACCCTATCACTGAGGGTGCATATCAGGAATGTATTTAAGAGAAATGACTGGATCTGGTGAAAAATATTCAGAGCATGTTTAGTCATAATAAATAAGCTAGACAAACAAATTTTTCAAAACAGGAATGAAAAAGAAATGTGACATTTTCACACAATGGAGCATTACATAAACTGTAAAAATAATACTAATTACCTCACCAAAGTACAAAATGGATGAAACTCCAGACCTATGTTGAGAAAAATAAAGTAAATTACACATTTATATTCTATAAATTTTCTTAGTTGTGACTTGGGTATAAAAATGTATTGAATAGACTCTTTACTATTTATCCATTTTCCCTTTTCAGGTAATGTCTCAAATGAAAAGAATATACATTACTTGACCTGTTAGGGATGTTTCTGAAGTCTTTCTCCAGAACCCCTCCTATTTCTTCTCTGTGAGAAGGGGTCCTTGTTCACTCTGAAGGGTAAGGCTGTGGGATACAGTTCATGTATGAGTTTTTGTCTGATGTCTAAAATTTTCCATTTTATTATATCTGTGTTTGTATTATAACTAAATTTTTTTAGTCAGTGATTCTAGGAAAGTTGTCATACGTATGTGATTATTTGGCATATTTTCCTGGGGGTACTCAGGCAGTAATTTGATAACTTTCATCTTAGGTAGTTTCTGCCATAGCTTTTATAAAATAAATAAAAGTTTAAAAAATCATATAGAGTGACTATGTTTAATCAGATAGAAAAATCTTGCCAGGAGGAACTCATACCTATCTTATCAGTAACTCATACCTATCTTATCATACCTATCTTATCAGTTTTGAAAGGGGACACAGGAGAAAATTTTTTTTCTCAACATGAATTTCAGTACTAATGTTGCTGAAATCCACAAAATGAAAGCAGATAACTAATACTTGTGTGAGCCATAAAGTACTTCATACAATAAAGTACATATAATAAATGTGTGAATTCAATACATTAAAATTACTGGCAAGGATAAGATAACAAAACCTATCAGAGAAGTCCTTGTGCCATGTTTGTTTATTTTTCAACACTGACAAGTCATAAGAACAGAAAAACAAAACATCTCCAGCTAGTCATTTAACTGCTCTCATTAGATTCTTCTCAGTGTAACATTACAACCATATTCTTAACCCAAGTCTGATGGACTATCACATCTGTATTCTTAATCCAGGTCTGATGAGCCATCCTGTGTAAAGACAATCAATTATGATTGCTTCTTGTGACAGGAAGTAATCATCCTCAGACCAATCCCAAATTGTCACACATTCTGAGTGGACAAACTGCCAGTGCCCACTGCTCTATCTTTCCTCATCCCTGCCTTTGTACTACTCTCTTCAACCTAAGGTAAGTACCGTTCTAGTCTCAATTTCCATGAAGTCTACATTATTACATTTCACATAGGAGCTATATCATGTAGTCTGTGTCTCCATGCCTGTCTTATTTCACTGACATAATGAGCTTCAGTTCCTTCCGTCTTGTTGCAAACAGCAATATTCCATGCTCTTATTTCTAAATACCATTTTGTATAAGCATCGCATTTTCTTTATCCATTTCTCAGCTGATAGGCACTGAGGTTGTTTCTATTTATTGGATGATGGAAATGAACATGGCAGTGCAGACATCTCTCCAATACACTGATTTCATTTCCTTTGGATATATAACCTGGGTGGAAGAATTGCTATTTATATGGTGGTTCTGATTTTTATTTTTTGGGAATCCTTCATACTGTTTCCCATAATGGCTGTACTAAATTATTTTCCCACAAACAAAGCACAAGGCTTTACCCCCACATCCTTGTCAGCATCTATATTCTATATTATATTAACTTTTATATTATCATAACTTTTTTCTGAAAAGGCAACATCTCACTGAGTTTTTGACTTTTATTTCCCTGATGATTAGTAGTATTGAGCATATATTAAAACATATCTGCCATTTGTATGTCTTGTTTTAAGAAATCTCTACTTAGATAAATTTTATAAATGGGTTATTTATAATTTTTGTTTTCATTTTTGTTATTGGACTTTTTAAATGCTTTATATATTCTGTGTAGCCACCTGTTGCCATGTGTATACAAGTAGTTTGAAAATATTCTCTACTATTTTGAAGGTTTTCTTTTTATGCTATTGAGTATTTACTTTGCTATGCAGAAACATTTTAGTCTTATGTAAGAGCATGTCTGTTTTTCAGTTTCTTGTATTTTGGGGTATTTGTACAAAAAACAATTTCTTGCCTGTTCCATTAGCCTGAAGTAGTTCCCTTATTTTTTTTTTAAATTGCTTTTGTATTTTCATTGTTTCAGAACTTGAGTTTAGGCTTTTTGAGTTCAATTTTGTAACTGGTGAGAGATACAAGTCTAGTTTTATTCTACTTGTAGATACCCAGTTTTCCCATCATCAGCTAATAAAATGATTGTCTTTTCACTAGATCATTTTCTTAGCATCGTGGTTGAAAGTCAGTTCACTGTGGATGCATAGGTTCATTTCTATGCTCTCTAATATTTTCCCTTGGTGTATGAGTTTCCTTGGTTTTTATGTGAAAGTGTAAATATTTCAGCTAGCCCAACTTGATTAACTTACCTGTTTCTTTGTGGCAGCTAAAAACCTGTGGCAGCTGAAGTTCTTTCTAATCTAGGTTAGAATTTCATATGATACATAATGTTCAGGCAAACTGCATGAATGCAGCAGGAAGTTTCAGTCAAATATATATACATACACTTTACAGAATAATGGCATATTAAAATCTGATGAAAAGATAAAAAAGCAGAAAAATTAAAGCTATGTAAAAATAAAAAATCAAAACATGCTTATTGAGAGTTCATGAGCTCATAAATAAAAATGTTAAGATGAATTCTTTTCTAAGGTAAAAATAAATATAACCTAATTTTAAAAAACTAAAAAGAAGGAAAACGATCAATTTAGAAATGCAGTGTGTGAAATTCATTTTAGTTTTATGTCAGTGAAGCCAAAATAATCACAAAGAAACAAAAAAGTTTCTTTTATTTTCTAGAAAGCTATAAAATATGCTTTTGTAACTGTTTCAGGGAATTATCACCTAGCACTAAAAAGCTTGAAGTTTTTATATGTAGTAATCAATATTTCATCATGTTTTGAGTATTATTAAGATAAATCTCAATAAAATTAATAGAACATGTGATGGTGAATTACAAAATATTAATCAGTTAATACTGAAACCTTACAAAATTCATAAAGTCCTTGCCTAGGACTTAAGAGTTTTATCTATTTATCTTCTAGCACTTTAAGTGTTTGTATTTCACTATTAAGATTTTTGAACCATTTTGATTTCAGCATACTACACAGTGAATGATATGGATCTATCTCCTATCCTCTGCAGACAGACAGCCAGTTTCTCTGGCACCAATTGTTAACCATGCTGTCTTTCTCCTAGCATATGCTTTTAGTGCCTTTGTCAGGATTAGTTAGCTGAATGAGTCTGGGATTGTTTCTGTAACCTCTATTCTGTTCCATTGATCCACATGGTTGTTTTCTGGCCAGTACCAGGCTGTTTTGTAACTGTACGTTTGTCACATAGGATGATATTTGGGATTCTGATGCCTCCTTCTTTGCTCTTGTTACCCAGGATTGCTTTTGCTCTTCGGGCTGTCTTCTGGTTTCATATGAATTCTAGTACTGGCAACTGTACTAGAAAAAAATAACCAAAATCACAATCAATTTTTCGTAGGTAAATTTATGAAACTTAAATATAAATATGATTCCTGGCTAAGTTGATTCTGATGGTAGTGTTGTATAACAAGAAGATTAGAAGAAATATACAAACACTTGGTCACATGGCAAAGCCACTCAGGCTCTGTGAATGTCAATCAGTACCACCACTGCATCACTAGATTTTCTGCAACCTTTTCCAATTCCTGTTTGTCCATAGAAATCACTTTCACAGAGTGGCAAAAAAAAGTTTTCAGCAACAGAATTTTAATCTAGGAAAATCCTGTATTTTAAGTGCAATACTGTGAAGTTTTCATAATATTGATGTTTGGAAAAACTAATAAAAGGAGTATTTGTAATCAAATTACTGCATCCTCATAAAAGGGAACTAGGTACATAGTAGAAAGAGCAATCTGTGAATGTGTTGATCAAATAGCATTAGGTTTATAAAAAGTTAACTTAAAAGCAAAGCTTTCAGCATAATCTGTCTTCAGCCAACACGTTTCATGAGACCTGGGACCGTGTTTGTTGTACTGACTTCCTTTACCTGAGCATTTCTGCCACTTGGTGGATAACTCATAGCTAACCTGGGAGTATCCGCATCAGCCCTAGTGTTTCTATCTTTCCAAGGACATTTCTATCTGGCCACTTGGCTCTCCTACTTTAGATAAGGAAATGAGAATTAGTTTCTCAGGGCTGCCTTAATAAAAGGTTACAGGATGAGGTTCTAATCATCAGGAGGTCTCCCTCTCTATCTCTTTTGAATAATTATTTACATATGGAGATGAGGTTGTAATAAAAGAGTTGGATTTCATCACAAAAATGCAAAGAATCTAAAAGTACATGCTGCCTAGTTATATTTTTTATAGGAAAATATAACCCCACATGTTTCTCCTGTTGTCTTCTGAGTCATGCACCTCTGAGCTCAGTTGATTGTCTTTGAAAACATTGTCATCAATGTGCCTCATATTACAATGTGCCTCGTGTTATATTAGGTTTAGTTTTCTCATTAAAATCTTTTATTCTTACTTGTCTTACAGACAATTTTTGTAAAGCTTGGAGTATATCTTTAATTGTTGGTTTTATGGTTTTTATGAAGGTAGCTTTCAGATTGATGCCAAGATACCATTTAACTCAAAGCAGCCTTCTTCAAGCGCTGATTACGCAAGTGGTAATCTAAACAGTTTTGTGACGTAAGCAGTTTGAGATAAAAATACCTCATGTGTAGCTCTTCTCCCATTAGGGATTTCATGGCTACTTTTTCAAAGCAACTGTAGGAATTCAGATGAAAATAAGAGTAGAGTGTATGTAAGGAGGAAAATCAATCATGAGCGTCATTTAAATTATCTAAAGTAGCCAGGGAATGGTAGCATTACATAATGTTTACATAGTGAAAAATTTAAGTTTTACTTATATGACCCTCATTTTCTTCTGAAATGTATGCCCATGCATTCATGCTTACCTTTGTTTGTAATCAATAACATTAAGTAAACATCAGCATAAACTATTTTTTACCCTGTCCCCATTTATGTTTTAATTTCAAGAAAAATGCATTGTCTTCATCCATTCAATTAGTCCAGAAAACGGATTCTTTCATGACACTTCTTCAATGTCCAAAACCCATTAATCAGTAAATCCTCCTTATTCTACCCCAAACACATGCCAACACTTGCCACTGCAAAACTCTCACTTACTTCAAATATACATTTAAAAAAATATTGGTATTCTCCTCACATTAATTTTTCCACTTTCTCCAAGATATAATTTTGACAAAGTGCAAAATGTAAAATTTGATATTGTGCCATTTGAACTTTGTTTTATGGGTAGAATTTCAAGAATGCACAATGAGATCAACCACATTACATTATCTTGCTTGGATTGGGACCAATCTCCTCTTTCATCTCTGCTTCCGGTCCATTTTGGTCTTGCTCTTATTATTTTTGCATCCTTCTTTCCAAATTTGAATTTGAACCTTAGTGAACATTATTTTTTTTCCTCAAGGAATCTTCCTTATCCCTATAGCCTCTCATTTTACATTTTTTTGAAAAAGCAATACTTATATTCAAATCTCTAATTCAATTTAATTTAGGCCCAAATTTATAAATTTCTCATAAATCCTGTAATTATCCCTCTGTGCATGTTTTAACAAGCATAAATTTGTGTTTACTTAATGTATATCTCCTCTACTAAGACTACTAAACCAATGATTAGGTATTTTGTCTATTACTACTTCATATTTTTAACAAACATATAGTAAGATCTTGTTTTTGAGCCAATGATTTGATATCATAAAAGTATGACGTGATGTTTGTCCTTAAGTGACTCAAAATCCATTGGAAGCAATATAATATTTGCAGATTTGAAACAATAATTAATCCAAGACAAATATGTTCACTGACTTATTTTATTAACCATACTAATTTATTCAGGTATCATTTTTTATTAATATCTTTTCTATTTCTCAGAATACCTTCTGCATAGGATTAACTCTGTTAAAATAATAAGGAAACTCTTTTGTGAGTATAAATACATGACAATTTCACAGAAGTTACATTAATCCTAAAATATGTAGTGGCTAAGCATGTATCTTCAGCTCACTCACTATATGGTTTAACAGCATTATCACTTATCTTCGCTAATCAGAATCAGTCCCCCTCCCCAGCAGCACACAGTGTTTGAATGTTCTAGTCCAGTCACTGGTACGCATAATCAAAACGGCCAGGTTGCAAAGCCAGCTTTAATTCACTGGAACTTCTTCAGATGGTGGGTGGTGTTCGTTAATGTCAATTCAGTTAATTTGAGGAATCATATATTTCAAGCAGTCTATATTCTAATTGACTTTGTTTTTTTCTTGTATAACTTGCTAAAAGTCATGAGTCAAAACTTCCAAAAATTATGTTAGATTTGTCTATTTCATTATTATTTTTGTATTTTTTCACATGTTTTTCAGTGTTATTGAGGCAAAATTGACAAAAATGAATAATGTGGATTTTCAAGATATGGATATTCTGAAATGATTACTACAAAGAAGCTTTAACAAACCAATGGCCTCACATTTTTGTATTTTAATCCCAAAATATTTAAGATCTACTCTTAAAAATTTCTCTACATAATACGCTATTATTATGTATACTTATGCTGTAAATTAAATTTCCCTAACTTATTTACTTATTTATCTTATAATTGCAAGTTTTTTCACAAAATTCTAACCAATGTTGTTCAGTAAATATAAAACTATAATGATAGGGCCGGGGATTTAGCTCAGTGGTTTCGCCGCCTGCTGTGCAAGGGCAAGGACCTGAGTTCGATTCCAGGTACCAAAAAAAAAAGACAAAAACCAAAAACTATAATGATATTTTCTGGTATCCTTTTACATTTTGAAATAACCCTCTTTAGCTCTAGTAATATTTTCTCTCAAAGTATACTTTCTCTAATATAAATATAAAACACTCTTTTTAAAAATATGAAAGTCCTCAGAATTATTGCTCCATCCCTGAATGTTACATATCTCAGTATTATATCTCAATTTAATATAATATGTCAATATTATATATCTCAAAGCGAGATAGGAAATTAAGAATATAAATATTTGGCAAGTTTTCATAAGTACATTTACAGAAGATTTCACAGCTTTCTCCATCCCCAAATATAAGAACATCCTAATTATGAAGGGAAAAGCACCACATTGAGGTTGTCAGTTAAGAGCTGTAGCACTTTATTTCTAAGTTCCTTCAGAATTTCAGATCCTTTTATTCAGGTCATCATAGCAACAGCGGTGGAGCTTTGGGCATTTTGCTTCAGAGTTGTTTCAATAAATAATTGTTTAGCAAGTAGTAGATATATGCTCTTCTTTGTACTATGAGCAGTTACCAAATAAGGCAGGTAGAGGAAAAATTATTTGCTGAATCATAAACATCAGTGAAAAACCAACAGAAACATGGAGACAGACTTTCACCTGGGGACGGGTCAGGGAATGCAGGGCAAAGTAATCAAGATGTGATAGTTATCTGCATCAGTTCCTCAAGATGAATGTACTTATAAAGTATCACACACATGCTAACAAAGAAAAGAGGAAGATGAAGAAGGAATGGAAACAGTATCTTCAAAATGCAAAGTGAAATAAATCATTACTTTGGATTTATAAATCAAACAGTATTTTCATTTAATTTTGAGGTAGAGATAAACATGTTTGTACTTTGTCTATGTCTGAGTTACATAAAATAATAACCTACGAAAGTAATTCACGAAAGAAACTGATCTTAGGACATTGTGAGAGACACTTGCAAGACTCATCTTTTATAAGCATTGAAATTTTGTTTTCAAACCAAAAAGGTAGCAATCTCCAGCAAATATGAGGTTGATCTTAGGATAGAAGAATATCATATAAGATAGGTGGGGGTGTGATGTAGGTAAAAGTAATCAATAAGAAGGTATCTGTAGAGGTTGTGATCAAACGTTAGCTCTCTCCCTTGAGAAACTGTTAGTTTAATAAATATATTTAAACATTACTTGGTCAGTGCTTCTACCCAGAAAATAAGTATAGAATGGAATTTACCTCCTATGTGTATGATATGTTCACCTAAGTTCATATATTTAAAGTATATAGAATACTGCAGTGTGACAGTTATAATGCTGTTTAAATTGCAGCTATTTTTTTCAATAATAATTGACTGTAATTTCTTTAAATTCTCAAAATGAGTTATTGTCCTTTTAATTAAATGTGAGATGTATATCAGTGTAAATATTAAGAAGTAGATATATCACGGAAACCTTGCAAATATCTGATGTGGAAAATGACCAAAACACTCAAACAGTGGAGAGAAAGGAGAAAATGAAGGATAATTAACACAAAGAAAAAGAGTAAAATAAAAATCAATAAGTTATGTAAATATCCCTTCTTAAACTAACCACAAACTTGAAGAGTTAAAGTTTGCTATTTCAAGTCCTACTTTTACAGGTTAGAAAGATAAAACAAGCAAAAGATAATGATATGACCTTTTAAAAAGTCAAAGTTTGTTTTCTACCCTTTTATCTGTGAACATTTTCCATATTCTTGAATATCTTTTGAAATTATTCATAGTTCCCCTGGTGAAAAACAGGCCTAATATTTCACAGGTTCACATGTCTTTATTTGAGGGATATTATTGCTGGACATAGCATTGTACACTGGCTGTAAATATTTTTAAGCTTTAAAGACTTTTCATTATCTCTTCTATTATAGTACAGCAACTTTGTAAATGTGGACTGCTGCCTTATGGTATTTTGAACTAGCATGTTATTTTCTGTCTTTTAAAAAAATTCCCCTAGCAAAGTTTTTATCATATACATAGGGCATGTTGGTGTTTGTATTTATCTTATCTTTTCCTTCAGATTTTATGTGTTTTCTTCAATTTTGCAAAGTTTCAATCATTATCATCTCAAATGATGTTCCTCCCATGTGCTCTGTCCCTTTTTACAACTCAAGTGACAATGTCTTTAATTTGTGAAAGTAAATCATGATCCACTAGAGGGTAAGGAGCAACACATTCTTCACCTTTAAAATATGATTACCTCTATCAAAAAGTCTAAATGGAATGTGTCCTTTAGTATTTCTCAGTCTGTTAATAAACAAATTAGCTAATATATAAGCATGTGAATGGAGAGGCTTACCAGAGCATATTTAAGGAACAGAATGAGAAGTGTTATTGATCCTCAGTTATTTTAGTTCTTTAAAAATTAAACACACTTTAATATGAAGAAATCATCATGTCAGAAATACTGATAGGATCTTTCATGATCAGTGAGGTAGAACTGAGTTTAGAGAGAAGAAATGTTTTGTACCAAGGATGACATGCAGTCTTGTTCTTATCTTCACAATACACTAAAAGATCTTTGAAAATAAGGTCTTGTCCATTTAAATAATTTTTGAGATTTTCCAAATAATACTGTATTTTCATACATTTAATATTTAATATTATTTCTAAAGAATGAATTGTAACACAACTATGAGTGCAGACTAAAATTAATATGTAGAAGAGCAAAATTTTCTGATTATCAGTTTATAATTATATCAACTGTAAAAAACCAGAGTGCTCAACTAATGGTGGGTAAAGATACAGTCTTAATTATCCTACCTCCGGGGGGCACATATGTTAGAAATTAATCAGACTATTTCTCTCTGCACTCCTCTTCAGTGTCTTACCTTTGAATTTCATTATGTTGCTGCATTTTCAACTCCATGCCTCATGCTTAAATTCAAAGACAATGTGAGCACTAAGCAAAAGTGATTTTCCTTTGGATAGACCTTTGCTCTTTCAAGAAGCGTGCCAGAAATTTTCACTTGTACAAGATAATTAAGGTTTATTTTATGGTCATCTCTATTTGCAAACTAAGCACAGAAACCAAGTATCTCTGAAAGCTGTACCCCATTCCCCAAAATGCTTGCCACTATTTTGAGTTTTCTTTCTATTTTTTGCAAGAAATAAGACTAAGGTGACTTTTGAATAATCAAATATTATATTCCATGAAGTATACAAGTGACACGAACTTAAGAATCAAAAAATTGTGGAGAAGGTGAAGGATTTAATATCTACTTAGCAAGTTCCATATGTAGGCTGTTGCTGAGATTTGCATAAATTATCTGATTTATACTTATGATTACGCTGTCTGATGTTTGTAAAGCTTACTGTGGGTTCATTTGTAGCATTTATTCAAATACTTTAATGAAATGTCCAAAGAAATTCAATTGACTCTTGTGAGACAATCTATTAATCTCCTTACAATTTTCATGTTTAGTCTACAGATCTGTTAGAGTGATCCAAACTGCTTGGGCGAATAACATGGACAGATTATTAGTACAAAGTAGAAATGGCAGCTAGGGCTCCACCTGTTTTAAACTGACTACTGAAAGTGCATGTTCTGTTTGACAGACAACAAAATAAGCAATATTTCAAGAACAAAGTTATTAACTGCAAAAAAGGAAATTTACAGCTTCTCAAGAAAGATATTAATGTAAGTATTCTTTTTATAGTGACTGTACTTCCAAAAAGTTGAAAGTGTTCTATTTTTATCTCTCTCCTCTCTTAGCAATACGTGCCCAGGTTTCTAATCTCACAGTTACATGGCTCTACATAAAATGCAGTGAAATTCTCACTTTCCTTTTGAATAGTGAATAATTAGACCACAGTATATGAGCCCACGAATATAGCAAAACAGTATTTTAAATATTTTAGAGATAGTTTTAATAACTGAATGAACAAAAAAATAGTAATTCATGGTATTTTTCTGTTTTTGTGTTCTATTTTAAGAGAAATAATTCTAACTTAAATTTAAACATTTATATGTGCACTGCTGCAGAGAACATTTTCATGTTTATTTCATACATAAGAAATTGTATTAATATTGAAATTCTATATATTCATAGAATTCCAGTGTTTGTAATTTAATCACTTGAATAATATTACTTTTGATACTATATTTACCAACTGGTGAATAAAGTAACACAATATTTTGAACATTTTAAGGCTGAGAAAAAGAGCTTAGAAATATTAATTGATGTGTTCACTGTTACATGGTTTATTAAAAACAGACAGCATATAAATCTTATCCACATTGTATCGACTAGTACACCTCTTGACAGAGGATCATGAAAAACCAAAGACATAGTTATGGAGACGGTTCCTCCCTGTGACACTAGGGTAGCAGAGCTCATGGAACAGCACAGCTCTCTCTCAAAGACACTCAAATGTACGTGACACAGGGGGTCCCAAACTTCCCCTCAATGGCCCAATGCCAGTCCACAGCCCCAAATGACTGCTGCACCTCTGATACAACTATATCTGGCAGCTATGCTTAGGAGCACAATTTGACTATGTTTTCTTTTATAGAGGTAGAATATTGATAGTATATTAAAATTGCATGTCCATCTAGATCCAATACTAATGTGCAAATTAAATATTGAGTTCAATGGTACAATAGATGTGTTAATTTGTAGCAAGTACTGCTGTCCTTATCATCAGTTTGCACTTCATTTGGCTAAGGCACTTCTCAATACTGAAAGATTAGTATAATATCTATTATCTTCCTGAAAGAGCAGAAGCATTTCCAATGTAGAATGTAAGCTTACTTGTTTATTAAAATGATGATGCAAATTTTGCACAATCTAAAAATTGCAACTTTTCTTTCATTAGCTACACAATTGTCTTCTCAGGGAATAATTCATGCAAAAAGAAAAATAAGGGATGCAATAACATACAGAGATTCCTGAGAAAAGCATTGGATATTTTTGAGCACCTGTATATTTTAACCCTTGCACAATGAACACAATTTTTTAGGTCTTACTATTCTAAATTTTTTTCAAATTTAGCTTATATACTTTTAATGACCTTTAAAATTATCATTTTAAAAGGAAAAGAATTACTAATATTTATTACTATATATATGTATATGTGTCTCCAGTGATTTGTAAAGATAAAACAATTTAGACATTTGTAGGCAGAACATTAACATTACTGTTTTTGCTTTGAATACTGTTTAACTTTAAACTTAACCCATGAAATAGATTATATAAATTCGGCGAATCTTAAACTTACCGAATAGTCAACACCATTCTTTGTTTGCATCAATTTATAGTACAAGAAAGATCATCATTCTGCTAATGTCACAGGGATTACTAGGGCTGCTGATGGTACAGATTTATTCTTGACAATCCTATGTACGAGTTGGTCCTTAGGGTGCATTGCCACCTTAAAATAATTTAACCAAAAAACAGAATACATAAATTCTCAGTATAGAATATTGGTCTTTCAAATTACACCATGACTGAATGTTATGCATATCTATCTGTATTAGTCAGCTTTCCTGTGGCTGGGACACAATACACAACACTCAGAACTTAAAAGGAGAGGTTTAGTTTGGCTCATGGTCACCAAGAGTTCAGTCCATGGTCAGTGGCTTTAAGAAAGAAGCATCATTGTGAAAGGTCATGGCAGAGAAAAACTGCATATCTCAGAGTAGGGGGCAGTGCCAGAGAAGAGTGGGGCCACATATACTAGTGTAGATAGTATCACATATAAGCACATGTCATTCCTCCATGACCCACCCAGAAAAACCCAGGAGCATGATTTACTAGTTTCCTGGGTACCTATTAATCCAGTCAAGTAGACAATAAAGCATTAGTAGTCATGCTATCTAGATATCTTCATATAAGATATGTATTATACATATATAATTACATATATATATATAACTTATAGGTTGATTTTTCTTCTTCTTTTTTTTTTTTTTTTTTTTTTTGGTACCAGCGATCGAACTCGGGACCTTGTGCTTGCAAGGCAGGCACCAGAACCACTGAGCTAAATCCCCGGCCCCCAAGGTTGATTTTTCTTAATTTTAGGGACTGAAATTATTTATTTAAGATATAATTGAAGCACCACAAAATTATGTTAGAGACAGACACACACTTGCGTTGTTACTTTGAATAAATCATCAATAAATATTTGTAAAGTTCTATAAAATGGCAATTATAATCTCTACTTTGTAAATTAAAAGGTATTTTTAAAGTCACAGACAGTTATCTAGAATTATTTGTAGCATCTGTAAAAATAATTTGCAGACAGTCTTGTAAAGCAATACTCTTTATTAAATAATTTTATGGGAGAATTTATTTTAAAATACACTTAATATAAATTAATTATAATATAAATATAAATTAATATAAATATTAACAAGCATATGTGTTTATTCAAAATATTGTTTTCAATTTTAATATGGTACTGTAGAAAATTGGCTAATATATGATGCATTTTGCAAGATTTCACAGTGAGAAAATAGAAATTTCACCAATCATCCTCTCTCTAAGTAGGTGGGGCATGGCACATCCTAACCTGTTCACAAGTACACCTAAATTTAGGCATTCAGACTGCTTAATCTATGACTTAGTGTGCCCTTTCAGTGTCCTGCACTGATACAGTCCACACCACCAAATTAATTGGGAAACTGGAAAATGTGGTAGAAGTTAAAGAAATAACCCAATAATAATATAAAAATTAGAGTTAGCATTTTACTCAACCAAATTTCTTGTAGATGTAAACAAATAAATACATTTAAAATTAAATAGTATTTTGCATTTTAGTAGAATTCATATAGCCATTTTTCAGGGACCCATTTTAGCAAGAATATATTTCACAAGAAAAAAAGAAAGTTATTAAATATATATGAATATAAATTTAAGCCTGCATATATATATATATATATATATATATACATACACACATACACATATATGCATATATATTTGAAATTACCTGGAGAGAGGGGATAGGGCAATACGAGTGATTATAATAAAATAGAAGGAAAATGTTAATGGCGATCACTCTGTCAGTGGATACTACATTATTTAACTGAAAGTGTAGATTTCATTTAAGCGTCAAGCTTCATAAATTGGATAATAACAATGAACTGGCAGGGGGAGAAGGGTAAAAGTGAGGGCAGGGGAATGGGGAAAAAGTAAGAACAAAGACATATCATGTAAAGGTACAAACTTCCAAAGATGAATGTCATCACATTGAATACCTAAAGTGTACCAATAAACTTAATTAAAAAAAAATGAACTGGCATTATAACTTCACTAGAATGATAGCTAATTCATAGTATAATTTATGATTTGCACTTAGCTTATTGAATATTCTATTTTAATCACTGTAAATGAAAAATTAAAATCAAAATGAAGATTTTCATTGTGGATTCTATTTTTATATATTATAAATTGAGTGTGTCAATAGTGCCCTTCAATGCATATAAAATGAAAATTTGATGATTACAGGCATTCTCAACTAATCTTTTGGCAAAGATTCAGCTTTCTAATTATTTCTTAGCTCTGCACAGTGAAAGCATGATAAACTTTTAAAAAGACTAAAATTAATATGCTTATTTTACCAAACTCATGTGAAAAGGAGAAATACAAATTAAAGACAATGTTGAATGTACTACTGTCACATTCTGAAATAAATAGAGGGCTTTAATCCACTGCATGACCCAAGTTGTTTCATGACATCTCTAGAAATGACAAAATGCATTCTGAATTAGAAGACATTTACTCTGAAGAGCTTAGAACTATCTTTGATGTCATTATAAGCTAAAGGGCATGAGAAGCAAAGATGGAGTAACTTATCCATACAACTTCCAGGCAGGGGATATTCAAACAATAAATTATTGAAAGAAATTAAAGAAGACACTGCAGGGCTTTCCTTGCTTATTAAGGGTGGATGATTTCAAAACTCAGTTCAATTATACATCATCAGATTCTTTCTTCTACCAAAACTTTATCTCACCCAAACATAGCAGTGAAACAAGTGTCAAACTGCTTTAAAATTTTCTACAAAATATAATGGCATTTCCTTTCTTATATCATCCAGAAGAGTGAATATATTTAGCATATGTGCTGCTGAAGTGAGCACCATCTGAAGAATTAAGTTGAAATTTTATTAGAATGGTAAATAATTAAGCAGTTGATACATTAAAGATTGATAATAATCAGTTTCTTTCTGATAGTCTTATAAAGGAATATTATTAAAAGATCCATAAGATGCATGGTTAAAAGACCTATTTAACAGGAATATTGGTTCATTTTATTGTATTACAGGAAAAAAAGAGGCAACTGAGAGTGAATCTCACATATGTATTCACACCATGCTGAGTCTTTTCTCAAGCAATGAAGTAGACTCTTTGCAGAACAAATCTCTGAGATCCCAGCTATCTTTAGGTGTGTGCTAACAAAGGTTTATTCGCTGACTGTGAGGGGGGAAAACCATTGAGGGTACAGTTTTCAACCTCTAATTTGAACCTTTACTTGCTTCTCTGGTGTAAATCCATTAAGATTAATTTCACCCCAGCAATATAACCCAAAAATAGAGGGAGATTTGCTCTTAGCATTCACAAGCCATATGAGCCTACCACAGGTTCCATTTCAGCAGCTGTGGAGGTGTAATACGTAGAAGAGACTGGGTGAAACCTACAAGGTCTCAAAGGAGATGAAGATCAATAAGGAAAAAGCAAATTTTTCACTGGTATAGGAAAATCCACCCAAGAGTGCAGAATTCATCAATTGACAGGAAATGGTATATTCAAAATTTGCTTCATACCCCAATTTTGTGATAACCCTAAATCATATTCTCTTCAGTCTAGTAAAGTTGTCTAGAAAGCTTAGCTTCAGGTATTCTTGGTGGAATCTGTCTCAAAGTTAAACATTTCTTCTATTTTTTCCTTTCCAGTGAATCCTGAAATCTCTTTCCTCAGAAAATATTTTCATATTATACCTAATACTAATATCTAAGATTCTTTAAGCACTTTTCATTGCCATTTTACAATCTGAATTATGTTAATTCTATCACCAGCGATCTGTGTGTGGTTCCAAGATGATATGAAAAGATTAAGCATAGCATAGGCTCCCTTGCAACCAGGGATTTATACATCATGTCACAGAATCTTCAGAATTGGTTTCACCTATGAAATCTGGTTATTTAGGAGGATACCCTTTCCATCAGGGTCACGGCCACTTAGCAGGTGCCTGACTGAGACTTTTATTTATGTGCTCCTGGGAGATAATGGAAGAAATATACCTCCATATGAATTCTACCCATCCAGGAACAGGGAGTTTTCCCATTGTCTACAGTATTGCCTTGTTTCAGCTTTTGGATAATTTAGATCTTGAGTAGCATTGGCTAAATCTTTTCCTTAGCAGTTGAACATACTTTTTTGTTTTTGGATTTCATCAACTTTATACTATTGATATTTAGTATTGAGCAATTCTTTGTGATAGGCAGTTGTCTTTTTGCATTGTAGGATGGTTACTTGTTTCCCTGACCTGTGTCTCCTAGCCCTGCACCTAAGTGGGACAGGCAAAAACCTTTTCAGTGGGTCTGAAAGGCCCTGTGGAGAAGGAAATATGCATTTGGTCGAGAAATGTTTTATACCTCTAAGAAGTCCTCAGTTGAACTTATAAAATTCAAAACCTTGTTTAGTTCCTCTGTTTAGTCCTTTGTTTATTTCCTTTGGTGTGGAGAAGTTTTTAATTTAACACTGTCTCATTTGCTGATACTTGGTATTATTTTTATGCTATTGGAATTATGTGTAAGAATTCTTTGCCTGGTTCCTATGGCTTCAAGTGTTTGTGCTGCTATTTTCTAGTAGTTACACAGTTTCTCTTTTTTTAGGATTGTGATCCAATTTGATTTGATTTTACTATAGCATAAGAGACACGGATCTAATTTCATTCTTCTGTACTTGGATAACCAGTTTTCCCAGCACCATTTGTTATAGGCTTTTTTGAATGTAGACTTTTGACCTTTCGTCAAAAATGAGATGGCTGAAAGTGCTAAAGGTTCGGTGTCTTCTGTTTTATTTCATTGTCGTATGTGTCTGTTTTGTGCCAACATCGCGCTGTTTTTCTTATTGTAACTTTGTAATACAATTTGAAATCTGGAATTGTGATGTCCCTTGTTTACTCTTTTTTGCTCAATTAACTTAGGCTACTCTGGATATTTCTGACTCCATACACATTTTGAGATTGTTTTTATTAGCTCTGTGAAGATTGTTTTTGGTATTCTTAATAGGGATTGCATTAAGTTTAAATATAACTTTGGATATTGCCATTTTAATGATATTTATTCTACCTGTCCCAGATGGCATTTTTTCACTTTTCTAATGCCCCATTCAATCTTTTTCTTCAGATTTCTATAGTTTTAATGGTTAAAAAAATTTCACTGCCTTGAACAGGTTGATGCCTGCATATTTAATTTTTAAAATTATTATGAATTGGGCCGGGGATTTAGCTCAGTGGTTCTGCCGCCTGCCTCCAAAGCACAAGGACCCAAGTTTGATCCCCGGTACCAAAAATAAATAAATAAATAAATAAATAAAATTAGTGTGAGTATACTTGTTTTTTTTCTTTCTTTGTCAGTGGGTTTATTATCAGTGTACAAGAATGGTATTGATTTCTCTATATTAATTTTGTACTGCTGAATTTGTTTATCAGATCTGAAAGTATTCTGGTAGGCTATTTTTGTATTTGGAGGGGTCTTCTATGTAAAAGATAATATAATATGCAGTCTGATAATTAAATTTCTTTCCTGTATTACTCAGAATTCCCAGTGCTAGTTTCCCATTACTGATTTCCATAGTGATTGTACTACTTTGCATTCCCACCAAGGCTGTAGAGCCTTTTTCCCCACCAGCTCTCCCGTATTTGTTGTTGAGTGATTTCTTGATGGTAGCCATTTTTTCTTGAGTAGAATGGAATCCTAGTGTTATTTTAAATTGCATTTTTCCAATGACCAGTGACATTAACTTTTTTCATATATTTATTGACCATTTGTACTTCTTTTACTAAGAAGTGTCTATTCATTTCAGTTGCCCATTTTTTAGTGGAATCTGTTATTTTGGAGGAGTCTAATTTTCTATATAGTAGCCCTCTATTTAAGGAATAACTGGTAAATTTTTCCCATTCTATAAGTGGTCTTTTATCCGTTGATTGTTTCATTTGCTGTGCAGAAGCTTTTTAATTTGATGTGATCCCATTTGTTGATTCTGGATGTTATTTCTTGTACAATTGTACTATTCAAAAAGTTTGCCTATGCCTATGTCTTTAAGAGTTTTACCTATTTTATCTTTCATCAGCAGCAAGTTAAGTGTTTCTGTCTTAATATTTAGATCTTTGCTCCTTTTTTATTAGTTAAATCTCATGGTGAGATGGCATGATATATTAAATCTAAATTTCAACATTACATACTTGGCCTTCAAAAGGCTCATGGCCACCTCATTTCGCAAAATTCATTTAATGCATCATTATGAGTTACCAAATCTTAACAGTTCCAGCACTACTAAAGTGTCTCAGTCCAAAGTCTCTTCAGACACTCAAGGCATAGTCTTAGCTCTGAGCCCGAATTAAAAATAATAAATAAAATAATTCCAACATACAATAACACAATTTAATCATTTTTAAAATTTTCTTTTACTTAAATTCTTTTATTGGTACAGTTTAGGTATACAGTATCCCAAAATGGAGTAATAGCATAATAGAAGGAATTGGAACCCAAAAAATCCCCCAAACCAGCAGAGCAAATATTAAATCCTATAGCTCTGCATCCACCATTCAGGGCAGGTTATGGCATAACATGGGCTCCAGAGTGATTGGCCAGCCCTGCCTCTATTACAGTTAGTTGCTTCTTATATGTTTTTTTTTTCACCAGATTTCCCATGTTCTTCACATAGCTAATTTCCTGGTGTCACCCCTGCAATTTTGGTTTCACTCACACAACTTCTTGTGCAGCCCTCTCAGGTACACTCTGCCTTGGAAAATCTTTGGATTTTCTAGGTAAAAGCCTCTGTAATCCCATATCTCGTAGATTCTTCATATGTGATAAATCAGCACCATGTGGATGATAGCAAGATTTGTCATTAGTAGTAGTTGCCAGGCCCCCTTGGACCATGACTTCGGTGTCCTCTCATTGCTAGAATGGCTGAGCTTGGGGAAATGCTTCTCTCTGTGGACCTGAAGGAGCGAGGTGTCCTGGGGCTCTCTTGTCAAAGAAAAATCTTTCCAAGGTGTTTACCCTTCTAATACTATGATATGTGAAGTATAAGGTCTTTTCTGGAGAGGTCTTTTCCAGAGAGGTCTTCAAGCCACCCTTTCTGTTGCCCTGATATAAGGTAGTTGGCTTCTTCTCAATGCTATTCTTTTCAGCAACCATGCTCTCCTTAAGGTCAGATTTACTGGCACTTCCTTTCTGGCCACAATCAAAAATTCAACATCAATGGCACTGATATTTTAGTTGCATAATCTATTTATCTTTGTGGTTTGTTATATTCTTACCGTGCTTAAAGTACACCAGCTAAACTTTGTTATAGGTATGTGTGCATTTATAGGAGAAAATATAGCCTATTTGAGGGCTTGGAACATAGCTCTCGAGAATAAGAGAAGGCTACTAAACAGTATGGGACAATTTGATAGCTACTTACACTACCACTGTAAACACACCCAAAAAATATGTTCATCTTCATCAAGTTTTACCTTTTAAGATTTTGAGAAACAAAGAGGAAAACCCTGAAAAAAAATTAAATGTAAAGAGGTTTTCAATATGTATTATTATAAAATTATTTTATACTATACTTGTCCTACTCTAGTTGTTAAATATTTTTACATTCTAAAACAGAGAAGACTCACCAGACTTTTATATTCGAACTTACTATTAACAAGCTATTTAATAAAAAGGTATGCAATTTATCATCTGGCTATCATTGATTAAATTGGATCAGACAGTTAAATATAATCAAATATTGGATAAAGGAAAAAGCATCCAAATAAATATCAAGAAAAAAGAATTGTTTCAGGAGCAGAAAATAGACAAACAAGAAGCATGTTTTATTCAAAATGCACGAGAGACAGAGACAGAGACAGAGAATTTCAGCTTATTCCCCAAAGCTACATAGTTGGATGTATTAGATAGAACTTATTTATAATGTGAGACAGAAATTCCAAACAATCCTCTGTGGAATAGACTGCAGAATATAGACAGTGTACTGTGATACTTATAAATAATTTATGATGGTGGAACTTGATTGTGTCAAATTGATAGGCTTAGGAGCCATCAAGAGGATCGGTAGATCATACTTCTGTATATGTCTGGGTGGGTCATGGAATTATGACTTGGGTGTTATATATGGTCCCTGGCCCATATTGCTCTGCATTGTCCCCTGCTCTGCTCCTAGTGACCACCTCCTCCAACCACGCTTCACCTCCCCACATCACATTTACCAATAAATTCATCACTGGACTAAGCAGCTTTGGGGGCACATCTAGATACAAACCCTAACAGAAAGTGTTTTGAGATGAACTATATAGTATGTGTATCAAAATTTAATTCATTTATACAAATAAGTAGCATTCTATTCAACAAATTTATCCAAATTTGTTTTTCTATTTGCCTATTTATGCACATATGAGTGACTTGCAAATTTTGGCATGTGTGAATAAAATGACTATCAGTAAGCTAAAAATCATCTTTATGAAACTAATTTTTCTTTATTCTTATTAAAATACCTAAGAGTTTAAATGTAGTCATGTAGAAAATGTAAGTTTAAATGAAACTATAATATTGCCAAATTGTCTTCCAAAGTATTTGAAACTTTTTAACTAGCAGAAACATTTTCAAATCTCCTCATGTCTATAATTGACTCGTTCACATTCAGCATTTGCTACAATCAGTGTTAAATTCTCCCTATTAGCCATTTACCTTAAGTATGTACTGGTATACAGTAGAGTAGAGTAGTAGAAGGCCTCTTATTGTGTTTACTGACCATTCAAAAATTTCTTCAGGGGAATGTTTGGCCAAATATTTTGCCCAATTTGGTTTTTATGTCAGATTTTAATGATATTTAGGGTTCTTTCTATATTCTGCATATAAGAAATTTTTGTCAGATCTATGTAAGTAAAACACTCAGTTTGTTAATTTTTTACTTGTTACCTTTGAAGTAGTTGATATATGAACTCATTTGCCAAATTTTTGTTTGTGATTTTTATCTTAAATCTAAGAAACCATTGCTTGCCCAAAAGTCATCCAATTTTCTATTGTTTTTTCTTGTAAGGATTTTATATATATGTCAGCACATGATCCATTTTAATTTAATTTTTATATGAAGCATGATGTGCAATTTTAGATTCATTTTTTACCTAATGATATTAAGCAGCTCCTACATAAATTGTTGAAATAAAGCCTGAGGTAAGGAACAGAAGAGAAAGGATGAATGAGAGCAAGGAGTAATTTTAACTAAATTTGTGACTGCAAGGAGCTGCTCAAGGGTGGACCTTAGAGATCTGAGTGGTGAGAAAGGTTCCTGGAGGTAATGATGGTGGGGAAATTTTTCAAAAATAAAGAAGATGAAGGGGAAGAAAAATGGTTTTTAAAATCCTCCCTAAGGAGTTGAATTGAATTTGTTTTTCTTTCCCTAGGTTTGGAAATGGTTCCTTGACACTTGAAAGTTGATTAATTTGCCTTGCCCACACTGTCCTTGAAAGAATTGCCAATTGTCAACCCTAAGCAACAGAGTCTAGGTGAACTTGGTTGGGGTTTTCTAAGGACTGCCCTTGGGGAATCTGTTAGCTGAACACATATTAGAGATGATGTGCCTTTGTTGCAGCACTGGGGATGGAACCCAGGGTACTGTACATGGCAGGCAAGTGCTCTAGCCCCAGTGCATGCCAGGCAAGAAGACAGACCCTGAATGGAGGTGTGCCTGAGAGGGATAATAACAAGCACAATATTGATGTCCCCAAGCTAGTTTTGCAACACAGGAAACTGAAGCAGCAGCTCTGCCTCTCAGTGTGTGCTGTGACCTGAGAGGGCAATGACTGGGGGCCTGAACATCACCAGAGTAGATGTGAGACATGCTCTGTTGCATAAGCAAACTCTTAATGTGAGTGATTATCCTATAACTCACTCTTATTCAGAAGTTTTAAGAAGAAAATAGCTCACCCAGAAAATACTAAGTTGGAGAATGGATTTAAAGAAGTGTGCTAAATGAACTGATTTAATAACGCTGGTATGGTAATTATCATACATATTATTCTCAGAGTGATAAGAATGGATTGATACTGATGGAGGAAATGGCAGAATGAATAAGTTTCTCCACGGTGGATACTGGGCAGGAACACGTGAAGAAGAAAACTGCTTCTATTCCACTTTCCTCTGTTAATATTACAGCATCACATGTGCTCAGGTTGGCATGGCCCATTTTGCCACAGCAAGATAGTGTTATCACCACTATGCACTGGTTCCTTGACATTGCTACATTTTATTTAATCCTCATCAAAGTGCAAGACACTTTGTGATTTGCTGGCATTTTCAACAAAACTGGGGTCCATAGAACTGAATAATTGATTTTTAAATAATAAGTTAGACAAAATTTTCACATCCAACTTCTCTGAGTCAGAAGTTCACATTCTTGCTGTTGTGTTGTGCTTCTTCCCATTAAGCAAGTGAAACATAGTATTCATGTGTGTAAATACTTCACTGAACCTGTTTAATATGTACATTTACTATATGTTAAAACTCAAATAACTTATGATTAATACAAGGAAAGGAACCATTTGCAGCCAAATTATACTGTTTTTTTTTTTTTTTGCTCACTCCAGGCATCATTGGCACAGGCTGCACATGCATCAGATTCTTACTTGGCTGATACATGAATTTCACTTTTACAATTTTACAATTTGTTGTCTCATTGTAGCTTGCCCTGATGAGCTAATTACAACCCCGTGCAGGTCCTCATGATGTAAGAATCAGCACTAGCATTCCTATTTTTTTTCATAAACACATATTATCCTCTAACACACCATGCCATTTAAATTCACTTACATCGTGTATTTTTTCTGCCACATCAAACACAATATAAGTTTCACAAGAACAGAAATGTTGTCTATAATATTATTATATTTATATTAATTTCTACATCTAAAACAGTACCTGCCATATACTACATATTCCACAGATTTCCGATAGAAAGTGTTAGGGTTTATGTCTAGATGTCTCCCAATGCCTCATGTGCTCATTGGTGGGGCTTTTAGGAGGGGGCTGGATCATGAGTGTGTGATACTGGGTTAAGGTTGAGACAACTGGATTAGTCCACCGATTGGCTTAATGTGTTTCTGGGTGTGGCTAAATGGATTTACTGAAGACAGAAGCCCCATCCTGGGTGTAGGTGGCACCAACCAATAAGCTTGTAGCTTGCATAGAATACAAGGGGGAAGAGAGAAGGGAGGCTGGTTGCTTACTGCCTCCTGCCTGCCTGCCACTGACTGTTTCTCCTCTGTGATCCTCCTCTGCCATGTTGCCCTGCCTTGGAGTCAGACAACTATGGATCAAAACCTCTACAAACTGTGAGCTGAAATAGACTCTTTTCCCATTGACTTGTGGGTGTCAAGCATCTTATCTCAGTAAAGAAAATTAACTAAGACAAAAGCAAATAGAAAAAAGATGGGAGAGGGCCGGGGATTTAGCTCAGTGGCATCATGCCTGCCTTGCAAGCACAAGGTCCTGAGTTTGACTCCCAGTACCTCAAAAAAAAAAAAAAAAAAAAAAAAAAACAGAAAGAAAGAAAAGAAAAAAGATGGGAGAAAGGACAGAGAGAAACAGGGAAAAAAGAGGATAGATAGAAAGAGAGTGAACAAGTGAACAAAGAAGGAAAGGAAGAAAAGAAGGAAGCATGGAAGAACTTAGACATTAAGGAGAACAACTCTATTCTTTATCTAATTTAAATTAGGTATTTACATTTCCCCATAACACTCTGTTTTGCTACAGTTATTTTTGTCAACATTAAAACATAAGAAATGGGATTTAAGTTTTGTTGAATATTATTCCTAATTATAGTAAAATCCACATGTGATACTTTGATGAGAGTCATATTATCTTAAGGTCAATTTGTACAGGCTCACATTGTATTTGGTAAGTCATTTAATTTGATTCTTAAAGTACTGTTTTGACATCAATATTTTCTCAATGAATTATACACTCCCACAGTGCATTCTGCTGAAATATCTTTTCCCATCTTCTTGACAAGAGCTAACAGAAGGAAGCTATCATAACACAGAATGGGGGTGCTTCTCAAAAGATAAAGGCAAGATCAAAACAAATAGTATCAAAGACAAAACAACAGAGACATGAGAGACACAAAAGTCAATGGTGCTGCCTGTGACAACAGGTGCAGTAAATTCAGAATGACTTCGAATTTCTTCTTTTGTCACATATATAGCAAGCCCAGGTTTAAGTTTGTATACTTTTATGGCATAATACGCCTGGGGATTCTGGAGAGGGAGAATTACTAAGTCAGATTCTGTGTACCTTACTGGTTTCAAACTTTTTCATAAAATACACCTGAGAGCAAGTGGCGCTTCAATGATTGTCAAAGCACAGTCCCCAGATTTGACAGTCTCTGAAGATTCAATATGAAACAACTTTTTGTTAGATCTTTTTGAGAAAATAGACTAATCTTGTATCATATGAACATAGTTTTTAAGTTTTGTGAGTCATAATCTTAAAAATGGGAAACGCTTTAGGAATTAATGGCACAGTGTCTAGGTAAAGAGAAAAGCACTATGGTAACCTGACAGCCTAACCATAAATATGTCACTCCAAAAATAAATAATCCAAACAAGTGAGGTTTTGTCTTTCGGTTAAAAAAAAATGTGATATTGTGACAGCATTTTGTTTGATGTAGAAAAGTGACAAGTAAATAAAAGTTTATAGAATGAATCAAAATAAATATGTTCTCATATTTGAATAATGTGATGTAACAGCTTTGCTTTTCCCTCCCCAGACAAGATGAAATGCATATTGACAAAAAAATAAAGGTGGAAATAATTGAACAGTAACTCAAGAAACACTCCATTCACAAATTTGATTATTGTGTTTACTTGCACTTGAGTGGAATTTGCTACTTTTTAAATGCAGCTCCTTAAGGTGCCAGATTGTTTTAGGATGCACGCTGTCAGTATGAGTCTTACAGGTAAAAATATCACCTGAGAACTACATTTAAAGGTTAATCACTGTTTCCATTACCAGTTTCAGATCTTTTTATTTGGTCATGTTGGATTAAGTAGCGATACATTGTGCTTTATATGTTTGCTTTCCATTTGGAAACTAGTTTTTTAAAAAACAAGAGAAGGGAAAGCTGATGATTTGACATATTTAACACTCTCTACAATAGAATTTTTAACTATTGTTTCTTTTGGAGCTGAAGAGTGATTCAAGAAAAGAGAGAAAAAATTCAAGTCTATTTTATTTTATATAAGATGTTGACAAATGGATACAGAGGCACATGGGAACAATGGACTAGACACATTCTTACTTTCTCCAGAAAATATAAAATGAAAGAATATAACTTAGAAATTCTTTTGAGAGTTGTTATCACAAGCTGTGGTGACAGTGTGACTTCAAGGTGTGGAACATTAAACTGCAGTTTATTAGCCTTTTCCTCATGAGACCAAAATATTGCAGTAACTGTAGACTCTGCAAAAGCACATCGTGTGTCATAAAATTAGAGATACATAATAAACCTACTTTCTTAAAATCATAGTTAAAATCCCCTTAATGTTCCTTAGATAACATTAGTTCTTTATTCATGAACCTATAAAATTTCAGGAGATGTAGCAATTATATAAATTTCCCTACAAATTAAAGGTTAGAATGCTCTAAATTAAAATATCAATTGTATAATTAAAGAGTGATGAAACAAATATAATCATGAAATGACAAAGTTTAGTTACTTTTCCTTCTGCTCAACCAGATTCTGTATACAAAAAACAAATTTAAATCACAAATTGTCCATTTTAATTATTTAAAAAATTGTATTAAGTTTTCATTCTCATAGTATTGACATATGTTCCATGTAAACTTCACAGATGGACACAAATGCATACACACACACACACACACACACACACACACACACACAGAAGCATGGGAACTATCCTATTAATGCATTTATCAGAATAGTAGACAATTTTTTTCTGTCTTCACCAGTCAGTAAATTCAGAACTCACAGTGGTAGCCAGCCTATTAGACATCAGCTACTAGATACCATCATCAGGCAGTCCCAAATGCATTTTTTTATCAAACTTACCACCTACTTATTCTAAGCCTTTGCTTTCTCTTTTCCTTTTATCTCTTGAATATATTTATGCCCATTCCTGTTCTCTCTCCCTTTCAGGGTGATTCTTTTCTTAGGTCAGCTCATAGGATTCCCAAGTGCTTTGTCTTGGCCTTGCTCTTGATCAAACGGGATGCAAATTCACTAGGTTACTTAAATTCCTCCACCAGTTTCAATTAGAATATACTGGCTGAAGACCCCTGACTCAGAAACAGGTAACTATAAATCAGACTATACTGACACCTTCTGTATGCTGTTACTTCCGAACAATCATCCGCAAACTCATGCAGATATCCATATCATGGGGATTACCAATCACGTGATTCATCTTTAATTTCCCTAATGACAAACTGATCCAGTTTGGAATCCAGATTGTTCCCTATTGTAGACATTTTCCAAACTTCCTCCTCGATGTTTTCCGCCTTGCTTTACAATAGGCAGTGGTACGGTGGCCCTGAAGGTTCACTGCCTCTGCCCTGGGGGCGGCTCTGCTCCTCGGTGCTAGAGGCCTGGAAATTATTATGCATTTCCACAATTAATTTTAGAGTGATTACAGAATATAAAAAAAGAGGATAAAGCATTGAAGATACTTTAAATTATATTTGAAAACATAGAACATTAAAAGTATTTAATAACGTAGTTCAGTGTGGTATTCAGAAAAGTATGCTAGAATATATTCAAAGATTTCCTTGAGGATAAGAGAATAAAAATATTTTAATAAATATTATTTATAAATTATCTTACTGAAAGCCTTATATATTTGTTATCAAGTAATTTTCCTTCTAAATAATTTTACTGCTACAGAAGAAATAAAACTCATTATGCTACTTAAAAACGACGCATTACACAAATTTGTGTAAAATTAAATTACACAAATTTTCAATCTGAGAGTAAATGTTGATTCCAAAACACATTCCTTTCTGTCTTTCTCATGGTTATAAATGTAAGGACACAATCTATATGCAAATAAGTGATGAAACAAATGCAGAGCATCCCATGCACAGACTTTGTTTCATTTGGTCTTACATAAAAGCAACACAATTAACACTTTTTGTTTAATAAAAGGACTCAGACTGCACTAACACACTCAAAAATTATCCTCAGATACAAGATTTAAAAGCTTAATTTTTTAAAAAGTCAGGGAAGCCATCTCTTCTCTTACTACCCTCAACCCCAGACTGAGAATCAATTTAGAGCAATGAGGAAGTCCTTTACTTGCCTTTGAAGAGTGTGAAGGTAGCAGACATAGTTCTGGCGTTTCTGTGCTCCTCTTTTGTTGTTGTTGTTGTTTGTTTCAGGGATGGGGATTAAACTCAGAACCTCATGAATGCTAAGCATTTTTCTTTTTCGTGTCACTCAGGACAGCGCAATATTAATCTTTATAGGGTTAATTAGGAGAGGCTAAATGTCTTCCATTAAACACACACCAAATGTTTTATTTCCATTTCTCAAAAGGAGCAGGGGAAGTGGGAAGGGTAGGGAAAGAAAAGAAGAGAAAAGAAAAAATATGAGAAAAGGAAAAACATGGAAACAAAGTCTTCGTAAACAGGGAAGGGTGGAGAGGGTGAAGGGAGGGCAGGGGAATTGGGAAAAACATAAGAACCAAGATATATCATGTAAAGTTACAAGATGCCAATGAGGAATGTAACTGTATTGTAAACCTAAAAGGTACCAATAAACTAAATGGGAAAAAACCCCACAAAAACACATGCCAAATGTTAGATTTTGGTGAAATGTGTTTGAATACATTTCTCAAGAAAAAGAAATCACTTTCTTTTATTGTTGTCTCCTGGTATGCTTTGCATCCTTTTATTATGCATTTATTTGTATCCTTGTATTTAACGTTGTGGTATTACAGGCTAAATATAGCTGGATGTTGTTTTTCTTCCATCTGCTTATTAAGTAAGGGTTTTAAACTATGTTCCTGTTGAAATGATTGACATTGTATCAGCCATCTTCTTATTCACTGTTTGTACCATCTTTTTAGATCTTCATTTGCTGTCTTCAGTATAATTTAAGATTTCATTTTACCTACATTGTTTCCATATTTTCTGTTTCTCTTTATGTAAATGTTTATTTGTGGATACTTTAAAGTTTTACAGTATTCATTTTACTTCTCAAAGTAATATTCTATTTCATATGCACTATTTTAATACCTGATGCTACTTTGTTCTCACTTCTGTTTATCTAGTCTTAATGATACAATTTTCCCTAAGTCTCACACACACACATACACACACACTTTCTACCTATGTTGTGAATCCCACCATACTGTGCTGTTTGTTTTGCTTAGCAACTATTATTTTTTCCAAGAATTATAAAATAAAGTAAAAATATGTTAACTATTATCTATACTTCTATTTCATTATTTTATGTAGGAATACATTTCTATCTAATATAATTTTATTTCTGTTTATAATTCTTTATCATTTCTTATATTGAGGAGCTGTTGCTGTTGAGTTAGTCCAGCCTTCATATATATCAAATATTACAATTTTATTTTTTGTTTTTGAATTATATTTTTCATGACAGAGAATTCTGAATTTACTACTTAATACTTTACAGATATTTCTCAATTATTTCTTTTTTTATTAAATTCTTTTATTGGTACATTTTAGGTATACAATACATTTACATTTGTTATTGGGTGCTTGTACCTGTACATGATGTATCTTGGTTCTTATTTTTTCCCGGTTACCTGTGTGCCCTTTACCGCCTCCACCCTCCCCTATTTACACAGACTTTGTTTCCATTTTTTTCTTTTCTCTTAATTTTTCCTTTCCTTTCTTTCCTTTCCCCTTCTCCTCCCATTTCCCCTACCCCTTTGGACTTTTTCTTCCTATTTCAAATTATCAAGTATTCGTTTTAATAGTTTTAACCCTTATTTACACTTTCAGTTTCTCACACTAGAGAAACTATTCGGTATTTACACATGTGTGTCCTATTTATTTCACTTAAGAGTATGGCCTCAATATGCATACATTTAGCTATAAATGTCTCTAGTTTCTCGTTCTTTATGGCTGCCAATTTCTTAAATTGTTCCCAATCTGAAAGTCATTGTCTTTTTTAGAATTTTTTTCAGAAAATGCCTCATCACTTTGAATGAACTGGTTCTTAAGCAGCAAGCTAATTTATTTTGATCTAGTATTAAGAAAAAATGAAATAATATCAGTAATTATAGAGCTCTATTGGTATCCTCTGTTGATTCCATGGTAGGCTAACATACTTGTGCATGCTCTCTCCCCCTCACATAGAGGAATGGAATAATGCTTCCCAGACTAGGGATCTAAAAGGTTTTGCTCATTTTCATTAAGAGATGCCTCATGTCTCAGTCTGCTTCTACTCCTTGCTGTTTTCTTCTGGACTTTTAAAGGAGAGGGCTCCTTTAGCATGCTCAGTAATTTTCACTAAATTCTGGACACAACATATTGAGCAGAAGTGAATGAGATACATCTCTGCTTGTGAGATTCTGTTTATCTGGTTAGGGCATGGAATGTGTTTACTGTTTGGTTCTAATGTTGAGGGTAGAAGCTTCATTTCTTCTGTTGTTCTTTATCTCTCCTGGTGTCCCAGTTTTCTGAAGATTCTTTCTTCCCTAGAAGGTGAGCCAAGCAATCCCCTCAGCTCTCACCTCTTTATTTGAGCAATGCCCTAGATGTATGGTAAGAAGGTGAGGCCATAGGATTGTTCCATAATCCCTTTAGTTCTCCATCTGTTAGCAGGTTGTCCCCTTCTGTAATGTGACCTTTAGTTCTGTTAGAAGGATTCTTTTTTTAACCTCTGAATTGAAATAGAAGTTCTAGAAGGGGCTGGAGTTGACTGTATCCCTACCTAAGAGTTTATTAGGCTCTCATGAAATTTATGCTAATTAAGATCTAAGAAAACTTGAGGTCCAGCACACATCAATTGGAATAGAATAAACAATTGAGTATATTTCTAAATGTTTCCATTTCATTTTTCTATTGCTGCAGACAGGATGGAATTTTCCTCTAGTCTTCATGGTAAGCATGCAGTGGTATAGCTGAAAGGACAATCTAGGAGTGTGTGTGTGTGTGTGTGCGTGTGCGCGCGCGCACGTGCATGTGTGCGATGGGGGGGTGCCTGTAAGGAAGTCACTCCAGAAATTTGTTCTGCTATCAATGCTGTCATCATACAATGAGCCAATGAGTCTTCAGTGTCCCTTCCCCATAATAGCTACAGTGGACTCTAGAGACAATTAACAAGAGTTGGTGTTTTCAGTTTTCTAGGTTTGTTTTTTATTGTTGTGAAAATCGCTGTAATAATTTCAAAGATTTTTATGTGTAGGACTGGAAACTAGAATTTTAAAATGAACTTCTAAGTATTAATGATATGTATTATTTACAATGAATTCATAGATAATTTAAAATGTTGACATCCATGCTTAGACACAAGGGAGCTTTTTATGTCCTTTTGTTGTAAATTCTTTGAACAATAGTACTAACAGCATAAGTTTATAAAGCTGTTTCTTTATTTCATGTAAATTGTAAAACATACTGAGTCTTACCTGAGTTTGATCATCAATTTTAAATTAATTTTATTTAAACCAATTTCTAATAATAAAATCAATGTCATACTTACATTTTTAAAATTTGTTACGTAAAATAACTCAGACACACAAGCTTAAATATCACATAATTTCTCTTATATGAGAAACTCAAAGTAAAAATAATTTAAAGAGCAAAATAACAAATAACAGAAAATAGGGCAATACATCCTTTGCCAATGGGAAGGGGCAAAGAGAGGAGGAAGGAAAAGAATGGGAGGGCAAGGGGACAGAAAAAGAATTAAAATGTGCTGTACACATTACCAAATCCACACAATGATTGTAAACATGATGTACTCCAAGCATGCACTAATTTTTAATACACAAATGAATAAATTTCTTGATACCTTCTGGTAACTTATTACATGAGTGACTTCTAAATGCTGCTTTTGTTTTTCAAAAAATAAGTGCCTTGTTTCTGGTTAAATTCTATCAATTGTACATTCTATGAAATTATTACTACAGAATCATCAATTACTTATTTAGGATATGTTGATGTATATTAGTTCCTAATTATTTTATACTTTTGTTGAATTATTTGTTTTTAATTTTCTGTTTTCCATCAATTTCTAGACTTTTCTTTTTAAATTTTCACCTAAACTACTCAGCATCAAAAATATACTAACATGTATTATTATTGCATGCTTACAACTTTAACTTTAACCTATAGTGTATGCAATTATTAATCACCATTTAAAATAAAAATTTTAATTAAAATTTTGTTATTGATCTATTTCTGGCATTAATTTTATTGTTCCTTTTAAGATGAGTGAAAACTGTTTTTATGTAACTCAAAAATGTTTTTATACTTCTTTCCCACTACTTTTGTGTGCTAAATGTTCCATCGTATTTTATCTTTCAAATTCTCATATTACCTTTCTCTGTCTGTCTGTATGTCTGTCTCTCACTCTTGTTCTCTGTCATCCCCATCAATTTCTCTTTCTGTTTTTCTTTTTTTCTGATTCACTTGGGAGAATGTTGAAAAGATGTTATTACCTTATAGAAACCACATTTGAGTACATTTTCCTGATCAATCTTCATTTTGGAGTCCAGTAACTTGTATTTTGCAGAATATCTGAGAACCGATTCTGTATTCTCTTAAGTGATATTAATCATGGAGTGCATGGTGTTTCTGGTTTTCATTAGTTGTGATTTTAAGAACATTCTTTTGCTTAAAAAAAGAATCTGCCAAGGTTCTCCTTTGTAAATTTCTATCTCTCCTTTTGTAGGTGGTTCATGGCTTGGTGCGAGGTGTTTGAGATGATTTATGAGGTTTCTCTTGCTAGTAACCTGTCAGTATCGTGAGCTGTGGCACACTTTAAGTTTGTGTTTGTGTAGAGGTTGCACAAAATAGTGTTTTTGTATTCTTCCTTTATTTCCTGTTTTCTTTCAAGAAAATAAATTCTTCGTGTTCCTCTATTTCCCTTTACTGTTTGGCAAAAGCACTTTTTTTCTTATGCTCTTCTACCCTAAAGCATAATATTTGCTGGTTTAGAAGTTATAGACATATTTTATCCATACCATGTTTCTATGAAAATTTTGAAATTTGCATTCTAGTATCCTTTCTAGAACATTCATGTGTTTGAAACCTGTATTCTTTTCTTGTCTATATATCTTAACATACTTTGCCAACCACAGGCCCACAATCCTATACATCTTTCTTCTTATAAAATCCAGAGGATCTACTATTAAAATTAAGACAATATTCTTAATATGTTTCTGAAGTCAGTGGTGCATTAGTTTTTCATGTATTAGAGAATATATTTCTCCATAATCTTTCCACTTGCTTCCAAATTTTGCTTCATGGAATGTGTTCTTTTTATTATTATTCATTGGGTTTATTGGTATGATTTAGGTAAACAATATAATGACATTCATCATTGGGAATTTGTACCTTTACATGATATATCTTGGTTTTTATTTTTTTCCCCATTCCCCTGCCCTCTCTTCAACTCCTCCACCTCTACTTATTTAAAACGACTTTGCTTCTTTTTTTTTCCTATCTCATATTTATTCCTTTCCCTTCTTTCCTTTCCCCTACCCCTCCAAATTTCCCTTCCTATTTGGGCCTTATTTTCCTATTTCATATTATACATTTTGATCCTTATTTACACTTTCAGTTTCTCACACTAGAGAAACTATTCAGTATTTACACATGTGTGTCCTATTTATTTCACTTAAGAGTATCACCTCTATGTGCATCCACTTAGCTATAAATGTTTCTAGTTTCTCATTATTTATGGCTGAGTAGCACTCCATTTTATAAAAAAAAAAAAAAAAAACACTTCTTTATCCAGTCTCCAGTTGATGGGCAATTGGGCTGTTTCCAAGTTTTAGTTTTACAAATTGTGCTGCTACAAACATGGGTCAAATGGCACCTCAAGTCCTAGTTTTTTTTGAAGAATCTCCATATTGATTTCCACAATGGTTGCACCAGTCTACACTCCCACCAACAGTAGAGAAGGGTTCCTTTTTCCCCACAACCCCACAAGCATTTGTTATTGGTTGGTACTACTCAGCCATAAAGAATGAGAAATTAGAGACATTTATAGCTAAGTGGATGCACATTGAGGCGATACTCTTAAGTGAAATAAATAGGACACACATGTGTAAATACCGAATAGTTTCTCTGGTTGATTCCTTGATAGCTCCCATTCTTTCTCGGATGAGGTACAATCTCACTGTTGTTTTCATCTACATCTCTCGAATGACAAGAGATGCTGAATATTTTTTCATATGTTTATTTTGTATTTCTACTTCTTTGAGAAATATCTGTTCATTTCAGATGCCCATTTTTGTATTGGGTCTTTAAATTTGGGAGGTCTGATATTTTAAAGTTCTTTATATATTATAGATAGTAGACCTTTGTCTGAGGAACAGCTGGTAAAATTTTTTTTCCCACATTGTGTGTAGTCTCTTCACTCTGTTGGTAATTTCCCTTGTTGAGTAGAAGCTTTAAATAGGATGAGATCCCAGTTTTTGATTATTTGTGCTACTTCATGTGTGACTGAGGTTTTTTTCATCAAATCTTTTCCAATGTCTTCAAGAGTTCTACCTAACCTCTCTTCCAGCCAGTTTAGTGTTTTTGTTTTAATATTTAGATCTTGGAACCATTTTGATTTTAGTTTAGTGCATGGTGAGAGATATAGGTCTAGTTTTAATCTTTGGCAAGTTGAAACCCAATTTTTCCAGCATCATTTATTAAAGAGCCTGTATTTCCTCCAATGAGGGTGTTTGGCTCCTTTGTCAAAGATGAGGTGGCTGAGTATGTCTGGAGTTGATTTTGCATCTTCTAATCTGTTCCACTGATCCTTGGGTCTGTTTCTTTGCCAGTACCATGCTGTATTTATCACAGTAGCTTTGTAGTACTGTTTCAAGTTTAGGATTTTGACACTCCTTACCTTGTCTTTGTTGCCTAGAATTGCTTTTGCTATTCTAGGTCTCTTCTTGTTCAAAATGAATTTTTGGATTGTTTTCTCAAGTTCTGTGAAGTATGCTGTTGGAACTTCAATCAGGATTGCATTGAATCTATATAGGAGTTTAGGGAGTATGGCCATTTTCACTATATTGGTTCTTTCTACTCAGGAGCAAGAGATGTCTTTCCATTTTTTGATATCCTCTTCGATCTCAATCTCTTTTTTCAAAATGCTATAGTTTTCAGAATAGATTTCTTACAACAATGGCACAGGTGTTCAGGCTCCATCCAGGGCCCTGCCCAGTCACCAGCAACTTGGGCACACAGTCCCCAGTCAAAGGACCACCTGGAAAACAGCTTCACAGGTGCTTAGGCCCCAGCCAGAAGCCCACCTAGAAACCTTTGGTAAGTGCATGCAATCCCCAGCCAGAATCCCACCTGGACAATAGCCCAGCACGGGGATCCAGAAGGCCATCATTCGGAACCCAGAAATTGGCACACAGGTGAGCAGCAGAGAGAAGGGCTCTCTGAGGCTTGCTGAGAATTGAAGCCCACTGGCAGAGCAAAAAGTCACCTCAATAAAGGTGCAGCAGGCTGCATTGGTTGAAATGAGAAGACACCTAACAAGTCTCAAAACCAGACTTCCAGATCACCAAAGGTAACCCCAAAGGGAAATGAGATGGAACAATCTGATACTCAACTACCTGGACTCCCTGAACTAGCAATGAAAGAGAATCTGGAAAAAAATAAAATCAGAAATAATTTCTCAAGTCACAACAGAGATTGTGTCCATAGAGAAAGATATGATTAATAACTCTAGAGAGGACACAGATAAAAAAATAAGAGGAGCTGAGGAACATGATGGGATCTCAGCATAGTAAACAAATGGAATCCATAAAACAAATACAGATTTCCAGGAGATTAAAAACTCCACTGAAAGTTTACACAGCAGAATGAGTCAATGTGAGGACAGAATATCATATAGAAGACAGGATTGTGATTAGTGACCACAAAAAGAAAGATTTCTTAAAAATAGCAAGGGATCAGGAGATATCAATCCAGTAACTGCTAGATGATGCAAAGAAGAATAATGTAAGACTGATCAGAGTCAAGCAGGAAACAGGAGATAGTACAAATGACATTTTAAAAAAAAATGTTAACAGAAGTAATGGTAGAAAACTTCCAAGCATGGGAAAATAGTTTGACATGCAGATAAGTGAAGCATATAGGACTCCAACTAGCCTTGATCCAAAAACAAAAAAAAAACAAAAAAAAAAAAACTGCACATAGGCATATAATATTCAAGATTCACAAAATGTGTTCTTTAATCATGCTTTTAGTGAGGGTTTGTGTGTGGATGGATATACTCGTCTTTTACTGGTATATCCAGGGATGTCAATATTTTCCTAGAATGAATCTCATTTCTGATTATTATATTTCTTCATGTAATTCTGACTTGAGGCTTCATCCAGTGTGGATGTCAATATGTTTAGTTTTTGTCCTTTCATGTTATCACCTTTCTCCAACCCTTGTCTGATATCATGAGGACTGGATGTACCAGGAGCCCCAAGGCTCCAAGTTCAAAACCAAATCTTTGATTCACTGAAATCCAACACCTCTGCTGTGGGTGTGGGACCCAATTGCTGACAGCAGGCTGTGCCTCTGCTTCCCTTTGCCCTGAAGACACATGCTTCATACAGCCATGTCCCCAGGTAACAAAGGGAAGCAGCATTGTTGTGATCTTTACAGGAACAGATAACCAATTCGTCTCCCATTTATTTCAGCCAAATCCCCAGTTTCCCATGAAGCACATGTAGCTTCAAACTCCTAAAGAAGAAAAGGTTCAACTTTACTTGTTTACCTTCAGAGTCAGAATCAAAAAGTTGGTGGTTCAAGCCTTTTTTTTAGTAGTTTCATTCGCCTGACTCATTTGTAGTCCCCACCCGCCAAAAAGTGATTTTCTATTTTTCTCAATGTAGCTGTTCTAATTTAATTTATCTTAACACATTATTATTTAACAGTAAATCTATTTTTCAAATAATGCATTTGCATTTTCCTAACTTTTAAATGGACCTCTGAATTTCTTCTTAAACATAAAATTATTCTTCCCAATCAAAATATGTAACTATGTACACACAAACATATCAACAACTTCTATGTAACATTTAAGAGGTTTCATAATATAAAATACCTATACAAAAATGACCTAAACAAATCATAATTTACATAGCAACCATCAGCACACTAACTATGGTCAACTACTTGCCTCAGTCCAGGGTAACAACTGATAAACAAAAGTTAATAAATGTAGAAGGCAAATAATATTATCTAAGTCACAAAAATGAATGTGTATTGGGCTGGAGATTTAGCTCAGTGGTTTTGCCCCCTGTCTTGCAAGCGCAAGGACCAGAGTTCAATCCCCGGTACCAAAAAAAAAAAAAAATGAATGTGTATTTTCCTCTAACTATTGCATTTCAACTAATTATTTTTTGAAGTAAAATAAAAATGTATGAAGTAAGTTAAATTTAGAAGTACAATTAAAATAATAATTTTATAGCAGAATGTTTTGAGTAACTTCCTCAATCTTATATGAATGAAATCCTTTCTGGCTTCTTCTAAGTCTGGCTAGGATTAATTTTTGGCATAGAGTTAAGACTTGTATTGCTTTTGTTAGCCTCTAAAAATATGTGTGGTAGCCTTTATCTTAACATACAGAAAAATTACCTATATTCATAAATGCATTAGTCAGGTATTTTTGTAATCCATAGCACAAATCAGGCAGTTATGGTTGACATACTGACTGATGGTATAGATGAAATTGCCATAATCCTGCTTTCTAAGGAGGATCTTTTAACCATAAAACAACACAAAAATACACACATGCTATCACAAAATTTATCACATTGTAATCAGTTATGAAGCAATGTAAGAAGAGTAAGTATGGAGATAAAGAATGATGGAAGGATGTGATTTTACCATGGATTTTTCTGGCAAAGACTTTTTAATAGACATTTATGGAGAAGAATGGATGGAGTAAGATGATCATGAAGGCACCTTGGGAAAGCATCTTCTTTGTGTAGAAAGAAACTAACTCCCCTTCTTGGAGAAAGTGTGCCCTGACAAAATGGGCAAGCTCCAGCTCCAATGGAGTAAGAGCTAGAAGATGATGGCAAAGACAGCATGGGAGCAGAATATGAGGGAACACAAACCCAAGTAGAAACTTTATTGCCCATATCTTACTATGCTATAGAAAGTCCAAAAAGTTTTGAACAGCAAAGTTCCACCATCTGATATGATTTTCAAAAGGCAGCTGTACCCACACTACAGTGACAGTCAGGAAATAAAGAGCTTAAAGGTGGTAGTTCTGACAAGAGAAATAACAGTGGAGGGGTGAAGAAATGGTCAGATTCTGAATGTATTTCAAAAATAAAGATGACTAAAGGAAATATAATTTTTTAAAAGACAGAAGTAAATACTGGCTGTAAAAAATTTGTTGTGGATAAACTGGAAAAAAGCAGTTAACATTACTCTAAAAGAAAAGAGTAGAGGACAGAATTTAGATTCCTCAATATAAGCGAAGGATCAATCCAAAGACCTGCTGAAGATACCAAATTCCGTGAATGCTCAGATCTCTTACATAAAACAGGAGTTTGCATCCAACCTGGACACATTCAGCTACGCCCTTTACCATGACTTAAAATATAAAATATAATTTAAGTGTTATGTAAAATGTTGTTATACTGTACTATTAATGTAATAATCATAAGAAACATCTGTACATGTTTAATACAGGCAAAATTTCTTTTTCTTTCTTTGCAGCATTTTCAAACTGTGGTTTGCTGAATCCACAGAAAGGAAACCATAGATAAGAAGGGCTATTTGTGATCAAATCAGAGGTTTGGACTCTGTGAGGTAGAGACTGTGCTCAGGTATCCAAGTGGAAATGGTGAATGTACAGTAGACACATTTGTCTGGAGCTCAGGGGGAAGGATGGGACCTGAGATGTAAATCTGAGTGTCATTACAGTCATTGTGTAGGAAAAAATCAGAGAAAGACAAGTTCATTGGAATTAAACATTAAGGAAACTGGTACTATAGATGAAGAAGATATATATCCTGAAACAGAAAAGAGGCATTAAATGCATCTTAAGGAAATCTGAATAAAACAATGACTTCAATAAATATCATATTCAGTTTACTAGTTGTCACAAATATACAAATATAACATGGTAATAATATGGAAGGCAGGAGTGGAATATACTAATAACTTCTGTATTATCTTCATTTGACCTTGGTCTCTCATTCTCATAAAAGTCTAAACCTTTAAATGTATATTAAATATATATCTAATATTCATATCTATGTATCTCTCTCTCTCTCTCTCTATATATATATATGTATACACACACACAGAAGGATAGTGAGGGAGATAGACTGCATTTGTAGGGGGAGGAAGTAAATAAAAACTTTGTACATTTTACCCAAATTTGCTGTGAATATGTTCTATAATAGTCTATTAAAATAACAAAAACATTTGTATGTTGTGAAACAAGAAGAGCTATAAAAAAAGAGAAATTTGAATGATGTGGACTATAAAACTAAGTAAATAAAGGGTCTAGTTTCAACCTTAATTTATATTTGAACCAATCATCCCAGTCGTGCAATATACTTTAGCTGAGACCAATATATTCAAAGTTTATAATATAGTAGTAGATTGTATCTCAAGATTCTATTAAAGGAAAGATTCTATTAGATTGTATTAGAGAGTCAATCCTAGTGACATAAATATGATTTTCCTCTCATTTAACTTATGCTATTTTGATTGCTCAGCTTAACAGTTACTGGTAACTGTGATAATAGCATTTTTGACAATAATATTTTACATTTGTGATGTTCTGATATTTTACTTGCCATTGCTTAAAATTTTTTATATGCATTAATTTATTTAATTTTTGAAGTAATTCTTGGAGGAAATACATGTTATTTTAACACTTCCATTGATAAAGAAATGAGGCACAGAACGGTTTAAGATGGGCCCCCAAGGTTAAGTAGCTTAATGGTCATCTCCCCAACTATGTGATAGTTTTTGAGAATATAAGGAAAATTCATAAATTTTGAGAATAATCATATTTCCATGGACTATCTATTAATCTTTTTTAAGATTTCAAGAAACTTTAGATAACAAATTACTATATGTTACTACTAAAACATTGTATTCTCTTTCTAAAAAGTAATTATGCGGCTATAAATATGTGCATGCAAGTGTCACTGTATGAGGTCTTTTCACTGAGGAAGATACCTAGAAGGGGAAGGGCAGGATTTAGTAGAATTTCTAGTTTTAGCTTTTTGAAAAATTTTTATGCTTATTTCCATAATGATTGTACTAGTGTACATTCCCAGCAATGATTCCTTTTCCACTGTAGCCTTGCCAGCATTTTTATTTGTTTGCTTAATGATAGTTTTGAATTCATGGTTTTTAAAAATCAAAGAAGGAAGAATTTTGAGTAATATTTTATATAATAAAAATAAGAAATCAAATATACTTAAAATAATAGACTTCAAGCAGAATTTTTCAAAGATAGAGGAAAGAAGGAAAGGAAAAGAAAGAAAAAGGAAAGAAGAAAGGACAGGAGGAAAGAAGGAAGAAAAGGAAGGAACAAAAGAAAGAAGGAAGGAAAGGAGAGAGGGAGGAAGGAGGGAAGAGGAAGGGGGAAAAATGGAAACACTTAACCATGCCACAATTCAAATGCTAGAATAAAAAGCAAAGTAAAAATATTAAAATTAGAGAAATGATACTTATCTAAAAGATGAATCATAACTGATAATTCAGTTATTAAAGCTTATATCTTGTATAAATTTATAGGAAAGTAGGAAGACAAGGGTAAGACATATTCAAAGTGTCGAACTAAAGTAACTGATAGCCAAATGTTCTGTACTCAGTAAACATATCGGTTAAAAATAAAAAATAGCATAAAGGCAAATGAAACAGTAGCAAAATTTGGCACAAACAGAACTAAATATATGTGAATATTTGAATAAATATGAATCATCCCTTGTAGAAAAAATAAAAGGTAGGTAAAGGAGCAATAGAAAGGACAAACACACACACACACACACACACACGTGTAAATTGTTGTAAATTTAAAATGAATACATGAGCATAATTACATGAGCATAATTACAAAATAACAGATTGAGTATAAAAGAGGAAAATTGAAACCTAAGGTTTTAAATTGCCTGAAAGTGTATAAGGGCCAATTTATTTTAGACTCTAAAAAATCAAGTTTATATTCTACTCTAAGTAGCAGCTTCTCTCAAATAAAAAAATACACATACTGTAGGTGTGTCAAATGACCAGGAAAGTTGCTTTGATTTTTATTTTTTTCCAATACTAAGTAGGAAAGTTGCTCTAAAAGACACATAGATTATTGTTAATGTATAATTATTATATATTTGAATCACATATTCAGAACACAGCAAAATCAGGATAAGAATAAATAAGAGAAATATAGTTAGTGTATATTCAAATGGCATGAGAGTATGCAATTCACAGAAAACCGTAAAATAATATAATTGAAATTAAAGACTATAATTTAAAAAATATAAAATAAAAACATAAAATATAAAATAAAAATATAAATTATCTTCAAATTGAATTGTTCAATCAATAAAATGTAAAAATATGAGTAGTAGCAGTTGCTTTCATAAAACTTCAAGCTGCTTTTAAACATAAAAAAATGCAAAAAGTAAAATAATCCAAAATCTTGACAGGTAAAACAATGCAGGCTTTTACTGTTTATAATATAGAGGAGCACTACAATTCTACAATAATCAAGACAATAGGATGTCAAGAAAAGATGGAAAATTTTCATAAGAGAGATTCAGAAATAAATTGTGGAAATTTGATTTATTTTGAAGATGTCCTTTAAAGGCAGCATGAAAAAGACTGTTCTTCTAGGTAGTTCAACCCAAACTCATTAGTAATATTTCAAATCATTTTTGGAATTAATCTCAAGAAGAAAAAAGCCATACGCGTGTCAACATTGGAATGGCTAAAAATCCTTGACGAATAACAATGTAATCATTGTTATACTGTGATGGTTAATTTTATGCATCAATTTTACTGTGCCATATTTTCCCACATACATCAAATTTTGTTCTGGATGGTTCTAGTTTATGTTGGGGAAAGGAGATATTTGGGACAAATTTAAAACTTAAATAAATCAGTGGACTAAGCAAAGCAGATTTCTCTCCATTTCACTAGTGGGCACCATCTGATCAGTTGAAGCTGTAAATAAAACAGAAAGACTGAATTGCCCACAACTAAAAGAAATTCTCTCTGACTCATATCCCTCCAAATGAGACATCTGATATTTTCCTGCCTTTGGACTCAAAGGGAAAAATTTGGCTTTTCTGAGGTTCTAATCATTCTTTTTAAAAAAAATTAGTTTTATTGGTACATTTTAGGTATACAATATAATGACATTCATCATTGGAAATTTGCACCTTTATATAATCTCTCCTGGTTCTTATTTTTTCCCTGTTCTCCTGCCCTCCCTTCAACCCCTCCATCACTCCCTATTTACAAAGACTTTGTTTCCATTTTTTTATTTTCTTATATTAATTCCATTCCCTTCTTTCCTTTCCCCTACCCCTCCCACTTCCCCTTCCCTTTGGCCCTTTTCTTCCTATTTCACATTATCTATTATACCTTTTAGTCCTTATTTACAATTTCAGTTTCTCACACCAGAGAAACTATTTGGTATTTACATATGTGTGTCCTATTTATTTCACTTAAGAGTATGGCCTCAATGGACATTCATTTAGCTATAAATGTCTCTAATTTATCATTTTATATGGCTGAGTAGTACTCCATTTTATTTTTAGAAAAACACATTTTGTTTATCCAGTCTACAGTTGATGGGCAATTGGGCTGCTTCCAAGTTTTAGCTATTACAAATTGTGCTGCCATGAGCATGGATGCACATATATCACTGTGGTATGATTCTTTTAATTCTTTAGGGAAGATACCCAGGAGGGGAATAGCAGGGTCAAATGGGACTTCCAGTCCTAGTTCTTTGAGGTATCTCCATACTGATTTCCACAGTGGTTCCACCAGTCTACACTCCCACCAGCAGTGGAGGAGTGTTCCTCTTTCCCCACAGCCCCACCAGCATTTGCTATTGGTTGATTTCATGATCATAGCCATTCTTTCTGGGGTGAGGTGGAATCTCAGTGTTGTTTTCATTTGCATCTCTCAAATGACCAGTGATGTTGAACATTTTTTCATATGTTTATTTGCTATTTCTACTTCTTTGTCTGAGAAATGTCTGTTCATTTCAGATGCCCATTTTTGGGTTGGGTCTTTAAATTTGGGAGGTCTGATTTTTTAAGTTCTTTGTAGATTCTAAACAGTAGACCTTTTTCTGAGGAAGAGCAAGTGAAAATTTTTCCCCACATTGTGGGTCGTCTCTTCACACTGTTGGTGGTTTCTCTTGCTGTGAAGGAGATTTTTTAACAAGAGGAGGCCCCACTTTTTGATTATTCGTGCTAGTTCATGGGCAACAGAGGTTTTGTTCATAAAAACTTTTCCTCCACCAATGTCTTCAAGAGTTCTACCTAACCTCTGTTCCAGCTCATTTAGTATTTCTGTTCTGATATTTAGATCTTTAATGCATTTTGCTTCTAGTTCAGTGCACAGTGAAAGATATAGGTCTAGTTTTAAACTTTGGCAAATTGAAACCCAATTTTTTCCATCACCATTTATTAAAGAGGCTATCTGTCCTCAGGTGAGGGTGTTCGGCTTCTTTGTAGAAGAAGAGATGGCTGAGTGTGTCTGGAGTTGTTTTTGCATCTTCTAATCTGTTCCAGTGGTTCTCAGGTCTGTTTCTTTGCCAGTACCATGCTGTTTTTATCACAGTAACTTTGTAGTATAGTTTCAAGTTGGGGTTGTGATACCCCCTGCCATGTCTCTGTTGCCTAGAATTGCTTTTGCTATTCTAGGTCTCTTCTTGTTCCAAATGAATTTTTGGATCATTTTCTCAAAGTCTATGAAGTATGCTGCTGGGATTTCAATTGGGATTGCATTGAATCTACATAGAAGTTTTGGAAGTATGGCCATTTTAACTGTTGAGTCTCCCTACCCAGAAGCAAGGGATGTCTTTCTATTTTCTGATATCATCTTCAATCTCTCCTTTCAGAGTGCTATAGTTTTCAGCAAAGAGGTCTTTGCTTTCTTTTGTTAGGCTGATTCCAAGGTATTTCAGTTTTTTGGATGGTATTGTGAAAGGAACTGTTTGCCCTATTTCTCTGTCAATGAGTCTGTTGTTCATGTAGAGGAAAGCTATTGATTTTTTTGTGTTGAACTTGTATCCAGCTACTTTAATGAATTTGATTATTAGGTCTAGAAGACTTTTGGTGGAGTTATTGGGGTCTTCTATATAGAGTATCATGTCATCTGCAAATAATGACAATTTGATTCTTCATTTCCTATCTTTATTCCTTTTATGTATTTCTCTTGTCTAATTGCTGTGGCTAATGTTTCTAAAACTATACTGAACAGGAGTGGTGACAGTGGACATCATTTTCTTGTTCCTGATTATAGTGTGAAGGATTTCAGTTTTTGATCATTTAGTGTGATATTGGCTGTTGGTTTTTTAGATAGTTTTTATCAGATTGAGGTAGAGACCATCTATTCCAATTTTTTGTAGGGTTTTCATCATACACCATGTTGGATTTTGTTGAATGCTTTTTCTGCATCTATTGTGATGATCATATGGTTTTGTCCTTGGCTCTATTGCTATATGGTATTACATTTATTGATTTGCGTATGTTGAACCATCCCTGCATTCTTGGGATGAATTCCTCTTGGTGAGGGTATATGATCTTCTTGATGATCTTCTGAATTCTATTTGCCAGTATCTTATTAAGGATTTTTGCATCAATGTTCATTAGTGAGACTGGCCTATAGTTCTCTTTTTCAGTTGGGTCTTTCTCTGCTTTGGGGATCAAGGTGATGCTTGCTTCCAGGAATGAATTCAGGAATATTGGTTCCCTTTCAATTTCATTGAAGAGTTTAAACAGTAGTGGCAGTAATTCCTCTTTAAATGTCTGGTAGAATTCAGCAGTGAAACCATCAGGACCTGGTCTTTTCTTGGAAAGTTTTTAATTACATTTTCAATTTCACTGATTGATAATGGGTTGTTTAGAATTTTAGGTCTTTTTGTTCAACTTTGGTAATTCATATTTATTTAGGAATCTGTCCATTTTTTCTGTGTTTTTCATCTTATTGGTGTATAGGTTCTCAAATTAGATATTGATGATCCTCTGGATTTCTGCTGGGTCCATTGTAATTTCATCCTTTTCATTCCTAATTGCATAGATTGGAGCCTTTTCTTTCCTTTTTTTGATAAGGTTGGCTAAGGTTTTCTCAATTTTGTTTATTCTTTCAAAGAACCAACTTGTGCCTTCATTGAGTTTTGGTATCATTCTCTTAGTCTCCATTGCATTGATTTCTGCTTTGATCTTTATAATTTAATCCCTTATATGAGCTTTGATTTTCTCCTGCTCTTCTTTTTCTAGAAGCTTGAGGTTCAGCATCAGGTTTAATTGGGCTTGCTCTATTTTCCTAATATGCATATTCACCTCTATGAATTTCCCTCATAAGACTGCTTTCATTGTGTCCCATAGATTCTGATATGTTGTATTCTCATTGTCATTTAATTGTAGGAACTGTCTGATTTCTTCTTTAATTTCCTCTGTGACCCATTGGTTATTCAGAAGTGTGCTGGGCAGTTTCCATGTGTTTATGAAATTATTATGGTTTCTTTTGCTCTTGATCACTAATTTCATCCCACTATAGTTTGATAATATACATCTATGAGCAAATATGTGGTCTATTTTGGAGAACGACCCATGTGCAGGTGAAAAGAATGTGTATTCTGATTTTGTGGGGTGGAACACTCTGTAAACATCTGTTAAGTTCATTTTTTCAAGAGTTTGATTGAGTTGTAGTATTTCATTGCTATTTTTTTGTCTAGTTGATCTATATGTGACAGTGGGGTATTGAGGTCCCCCACTATTATTTTATTAGTGCTTATATCATTTTTCATGAATATTAGTATTTGTTTTTTATAATTGGATGCAGTAGTGCTTGGTGCATATACATTTATGATTGTCAACTCTTCCTCTTGGATTGTCCCTTTACAAGGATGTAGTGTACTTCTTTGTCTCTCTTAATCAGTGTTGGTTTGAAATCCACTTGATCTGCAATGAGGATATCTATTCCTGCTTTTTTTGGGTTCCTGTCACATGTAGTATTGTTTCCACCCTTTAACTTTCAGTCTATGAATTTCTTTTTGAATTAAGTGTGTTTCTTGTATGCAGCATAGTGTTGGATCTTGCTTCTTGACCCATTCTGCCACATCTATTTCTTTTGATTGGTGAATTGAGACCATTAACATTGATGGTTATAACTGATACATATTGACTTACCAGTGTCATGACTTTTTCTTTTTGTTGGATTCTCCCCCTTTGCATTCAATTTCTTGTCATTCCCGATGGATTCATTCTGTTTGGTTTCATGGAGTTGTGATCTTTGTTGTCTTTTCCTAGGATATTGTCTAAAAGTTTTTGGAGTGCTGGCTTTTTATTCATGAAGTTCCTAAGGTGCTCTTTGTCATGAAAGTATCTTATTTCTCCATCAATTTTGAAAGATAGTATTGGAGGGTACATCAATCTTGGTTGGAGGCTGTTTTCCTTTAGATATTGAAATATGTCACTCCAAGCTCTTCTTGTCTTGAATGTTTGCATTGAGAAGTCTGCTGTGATTCTGATTGGCTTTCCTTTGTATGTGATTTGTTTCTTTTCTCTAATTGCTTGCAGAATTTCATTCTTCTGTTGGGTTTCTGGAATCTTAACTATTATATGCCTATGTGTAGATTTTTTTAAATCAAGGCTATTTGGAGTCCTATATACCTCACTTATCTGTATGTCAAGTTCTTTTCCCCTGCTTGGGAAGTTTTCTGCCATCATTCTGTGAACATTTTTTTTTATGTCATTTGTACTCTCTTCTGTTTCTTCATTGACTTCAATTAGCCTTAAGTTATTCTTCTTTGCATCATCTAGCAGCTGCTGGATTGATTTCTCATGATCCCTCACTATTTTAAAGAAATTTCTCTTTTCCTTGTCACTAATTGCAATCCTATATTCTATATATGAAATTCTGTCCTCACATTGGCTCATTCTGCTGCATAAACTTTCAATGGAGTTTTTATTCTCCTGCAAATCTGTTTGCATCTGTTTATGGATTCCATTCATTTCCTATGTTGAGATTCCATCATCTTCCTCACCTCCTCTATTTTTTTTATCTGTGTTCTCTCTAGATTTATTAATCATGTCTTTCAGTATAGGCACAATCTCTGCTGTTATCTGAGAAATTATTTCTGATTTCATTTTTCCAGATCCTCTTTTGTTGTCAGTTCAGGGAGTCCAGGTGTTTGAATATCAGACAGTTCCATCAGGTTTCCCTCTGTGGTTGCTTTAGGTGATCTGGAAGTTTTGTTTTGAGACTTGTTTAGGTGTATTCTCATTTCTTAGGTGTGGTGGGGAGCAGCTCACCTCCTCAGCGCTGGGGGTGGTCATACACTACTTTTGGTCTTTATGAGTCTGGGGCACAACAGCAAGATTGGCAAGTGCACCATAGCTTGGCAAAAGGTGGAAGGTTAAGCCTGAGCATTCTTTTCTTTATCAAGAACCACTGGCTTTCCCAGTTCATTGGCTTACCCACTCACTCTGCAATACCCAGCAAGATTCATTGCATTTTTTCCTGCATATTATAAAAATAACAGTTTATAGAATTGAGTTTAGAAACTACAGTTTTGTTTAGTACATGCCTATATCTGTGTATACTTGTGATGAGCTGTCATCTTCATTTAGTAATAAGTTAACATAACTTCAAAGATTTTAAGTGTCCTTAAGTGTGATTATTAGCTGTTAATCAGATAGAAAATAAAAATATTTAATTTTTATTAAAAACCTGTGCTCTTTTGAAACAAATAATATAAATTCACATGATCTTTATAAGTAAACTTCATAAACTTCATAAAGTATTTCAGTAATGACATTAATAGCTTCATAGCTAGGAAATATTGAGAAATATTAAGGTGTTTGCTTTCATCTATTAAGGCCTCAAGTCACTGCCACAGTGAAAGTAATAATGAGAAATAAACTGATCTTTAATGAGAAAACCAGATCACATATTAAATCCCTTTATGAACCAGGGAACCTTGCTAAACCTCGGGGACCTTTTGCATTTTTCCACTGGAAGTAATATATTATTGCATCCATTCATTACACAGCTATTTATTAAAAGCTTAATATACACCATGAAGTCCACTTAAGGGTTAGCATTCTTATAAGTACTTGCTTAGCTCAGCTTTCTATTTACAAGAAAACTTTAGTGAGGCAATTCACAAACCTGTATTTACATCTTTGCAAAGTGAGGCTGCCATAATAGTCCCATTTCCAAAGGCAAATTAAGGCCCCCCACTGCCCAAGTAGAAAGCTCTGTGGGTTCAAAACAGAGGGTGTAGTGTGAGAGGAGCAGAGAAGGGGAGGAGCTAGGCAAGTAGATTGCTTTATAAGGAATTTTTCAAAGTGGAAATCAAAAATATTTATCAACTACCAAAATAAAAGATGGTAGGTATTCTTTAAAGCCCTTCTTTAAGCACTGAGATGAATGGACATAATACAAAGTAAACCCAGTTTGAAGTTAGAATGAGAAATGGGTCATCTGAAGTTTGGGCAAAACAAAATGAGTGAGACATGCATTTTTTTCTTTAATTCACCATGGACAGCTTAGGTAGAAAATTATTTAATCATGTAGTTTGGAATATCTCTCCTTACAATATATTGTGTGGTGCTAGGCCTGAGACAAGTTTTTTACATATCATTAAAAGAGAAGATTGAGTACTGTAAAAAATAAAGAGATGCAAGTCTGTTCCTTAGTTTGCATTATTTAGGCAGAAAGAGTAATGGCAGAACACCAAAGTAATTTCAGTAAAAGCAGTTTCTCACCACAATATATAAATCTACATGGTAGTTTAGTATAACTCAAGAATGACTTTTAGAATATTTGATTTACAGACATTCCTCAGGTATTCTACATACATGTTTTATTTAAAGGAAGATTTTGTGATATGAATTTCACTGTAACGTATTTGACAAATTCAGACACTCACATTTCATAAGTGAACTGCTACTAGGAGTTAAAACATAAAATTAACAGCCTCACAGGGAATCTTAGGGCCATTAATATGTATAAATTAACAGCAAGAAGTCTGTAAAATAGTAAACTTACCCTCAATTCTCAATGTGGAATCCTCATTCTTTCTTGAAATGCTAGATTGGTAGGAAAATTATATTAGTGTAACTTTCCCTCCCTTCTTCCCTCCCTCCCTCCCTGTTGTCTTTCTTCCTTTTTTTCTTCCTTCCTACCTGCTTCCTGGCTTTCTTTTCTACCCATCTTCCTTAAAAATTTTTCTGCTTTCTACACTTGACATATAGATTTGTCAGTAAATAACTGAAAACTGTCATTGTTTCTCTACCATTTGTTAAAAGAATTAAGTAACAAAAGATAAATAGTATAATGATTTTGTTCAACTTTACTGATATTTACAAACACTGATTAATGTATTAAAGCAATTATGAATATTTCTAATTTTAAAAATAATTTTAGATTTACCAAATATCACAGTGATCATACAGGTTTCTCATGTAACTCATGTCCAGCCTCTCCAGTTATTAACACCTTACATCAACATGGTACACTTTGTATATAAATAATTAACTAATATTTTATATTATGTTTTAATTCTATAATTTTACAGATTTTCTTAATTTTTAACTAATATCTTCTTTCTGTCCCAGGTTCACTCTAATACCAAGTTGTGTTGAATTCTCATATCTGACCAGTTTCTTTAATAGAGCTGATGCAACCAATGTCAGCCCAACTTGGCTGGGCAACTTACCCACCCAGGAGTTAGAGTTACCTCTTTTTAATTGCCTCTCATTCTCACCATCGGTCTGTTGTTCAATTTTGTCTTAGTCTTTGTGATCATTTTCTATTAATGACAAGTCCTTTGAACAATTTTCACACACTTGTTGGATACATATACGTAAACACACATATACGTGAAAGTTGCCATTCGTATCTTCTGCCTATTTTTTAAATATGGAGTTATGTGTGTATTTTTCTGACTTTTAAAGGTTTCTTTCTTACTTTATGCAAATTTCCTTTATCAGAAATGTTTTGCAAGGATTTTATGCTCATTTGTTTCTCATCATTTTATCCTCTTCACAATTTCTTTCCCAGGGTGGAAGATTTTTATTTTGTTTTGTTTTAATGATGATATCCAATTTACCCATTTTTACTTTGTACCCATTTTTATTTTGTTTGATGTTGTACCCAGAATTCTGTTGCCAAACATAAATTTATGTAGATCATCACCTAAATTTTTCTACAGAAGCTATACAATTTTCCACTTTCCATTCATATCTGTGATCCTTGTCTTAAATAGGTATAAGGTTTATGATAAAATTCATCTTTGATAAGAATGACATAGGGCCTTCACTTGTTTTAACACCATTTGTTGAAGAATTGTTCTTTCTTTAGTAAATAACCTTTGCTCTATGTTGTAAATAAATTAACTATATTTTTCTATACATTGGTTAGGATTCTGTAGAGAAATGCAAATATATATATATAATTAAAATATATAAAATATATAATAAATACATACATGAATTTTGTGTGTAAAATGATATATACATATAATTGTGGAAGGGAAGTTTTAGGAAAACTTGTAGGACAGTCCTCAGTGGCCATTTGAATGCTGGAGAGCTACAGGATCCAATAGCTGCTCAGGCCAAGGAGCTGGAAACTGCTGAACAATAGAGATCAAAGATGGAGCACTAGTCTTGGACTGAAGTCCTGGAAGTTTCCTATTGTCACTGGAATGAATCTGTCTGGAAAGGCTAAAGAAACTGGAGTTTGATGTCCACAGGTGATGGCAGAGCAAAAGACACACCCACTTAAGGAGTATAGAGCTTTCAAAAATGTACAGTAACATTTTTCTTTCCCTCTGATTCCATTCAGGCTCAAGAGGGTCTTCCCCTCAGTGTCCAAGCTGGCATGCCATTTATCTCTGAAAACACGCCAGAGACACTCTCAGAAGTGTGCTTTACTAAGTGTTTCCCACTCTACTCGTGGTGACATATCATGATCCACTGTCACTCGGTTGTCTACTTCTGTTTCATGTATTATGTTACATTTTTATATATTCAGTATTTACCACTACTATTGTCTTGATTAGAAAACTTGATAGTATCTGGGAAGTGGAATACTGTGTATCCATTGACTTGCTTCTCTTTTAGTACTATACAGGCTATACTATTTTAAATCCATATCTATATAAACTTTGTAATGATTTTTGTTAAAATCTAAAAGTAACTGTCTGGTATTTTTATTTAGATTGCATTGACTGTACAGATAAAGTTAGGAATAGTTGAAGTCCCAATAGTATTAAATGCTCCTATAGTGCAGGAAAGTGGAGAGAGCCACTCTCTCTCCTTCACTCGACTATAAAACAACATCACCCTAATAATTATCCATGTTTAAGCTTAGGAGGTTGCTATGCCCAAGGTGGCAGATCGTGGACACCAGGAGAAATGGAATGGGAGGCCTCTGGTGTCAGAGATGTTTGACCACAATGGAGGAACAGGGAGTTAAAGTGGTCTGACCCTTTAAATACTGGAAACCTGAGTTAGCTAGGGCTCCTCTTCATCCTCCTACCAGGGCCCAGCCGAGCCCAGGACTGAGAGGCCAGCCCCAGAGCGCATCCCCTTTGTACACAGGCAGCACCACCACCAGCTTCTTCAGAAGCTCTGCACCACCAGCACCAGCTTTGTGAGGATGTTGAGTTTCTCTTTCTCCTTTTCCCCTTCATCCTTCTGCCTGTTCCTGCTGCTACTGTTCCATGATCTTCAAAAACTGTAGCTACTTACTACTTACTATGAAGTGTATGCTTGGCAATTCTCTCCTTGTCATACACAAGAGCCTGGAATATTTTTGGCCCATTCAACTGTAACATCTATACATGCACATTGAAGACCTCTCCATTTCTTAGCTTCTTCATTTTTAGTTTCTTAAGTCAGAAGTTTTAGTTCTGCATATATATATATACCACCTATAAATAGTTCTTTTTGTAGTATTTTAAGTAGTACTTATAAATTAAAATTCAAATTGTGAATTGTTGGTGTTTAGGAATGTGCTTGATTTTTGCAATTAACTTTGGATCCTCACCAATTGCAGTAATGTCATGTGGTTTTATTTTGTTTGTTTTGATTTGTTTTGTTGTACTGAGGATTGAACCCAGGGCCTTTGCAGTGAACTAGTCCTCACCCATTTTCATGTTTATTTTGAGGCAAGATTTCCCTGAGTCACAAGTTGCCCATGATAGGCTCAAACTTGCAATCCTTCTGCCTCCACCTCCTCAAGTGCTGGGATTATGGACATGTGCTGGTGGCTGCTTTTAGCCAGATCTACAGTGAATATGAGAGGAAAAGACTCAGATTTAAATAATTAAAAGAAACTTGTGGGCCGGAGATTTAGCTCTGTGGTGCTGCTGACTGCCTCACAAGCACAAGATCCAAAGTTTTATCCTCAGTACCAGAAAAGAAAAAAAAAAAAAAGAAAGAAAGAAACTTGCAGCTTGACAAGAAAGAAATGCCTACAAAGTTGTGGCCGTCAGAAATAGAGTTGCTAAAAAGCTACCATTAAAAGAAACCAAGTACTTAACATTAAGGCAACAGGAAAGATGGCTTGAAGGCATCTCAGGAATCAAGAAGACCTCACCAATCACAAGCTCAATAAAGTTGCAGAAGGGTAAATATTTTATTTGAAATTAGTGGTTTTCATACCCCTGCTGGAGGAAGGCCATCCTGGAAATTGGTTCCCTTAGAGTTGTTTCACAAAGCCGACCAGGCATTCATAGGCCACTATAGCCCTGGTCCAAGGGGGCCATGTTATTGCTTGAGCTGATGGGCTGATCTTGGCATCATCTATGTCTTGCTGGTCTTTCATGCATGCAGAATGCAAGCTTTGTTGAGTTAGGGAGGCTTCCCCCACAATTTCAGAGAAAGGTCTGAGAAGCCAAGCAGTGTGCCCCTCAGAGGTTCTGTATAGGAAGCCAAAGTACTGTTGTGATCCCAAGAAACTAGAAATACCAGAAATGTGAAACATCTGCTGAGAAAAGCCACAGATAGTGAGTGGAGTCAGCCCAAGAAAGGCACAAGAGCTGCAACCAGAAAAGACATAACGATGGAGTTGCTCTAGTCCTACAAATTCCCTCAGGTCCTGGACATGGAGCTACAAGACATAACATTTACCCGGTTGTGTTTTGGTCTTCCTGTGGTCTCATTCCTTTCGATTGCACACTTTTGTCCTTTTTGTAGTGGGACTGTTTATCCTGTACCTATGTTGAAAGTATTTAACTTTCTTTTTTTAGTTTTCATTTTTTCATCTTTTTAAATTTTTTTTTTCCAGTTAAGAGTTTGTCTTGAGTCTCAAAGGACACTTTGAACTTTGTCTTTTGAGTGATCCTAGAATAGTTAAGAATTTAGCAATTCATAGGGATAGATTAAATGCAATTTGGAAAATGAGTTGGACAGGATAAGCTTTTGGGAGCCAAGAACAGAGTATTACAGTTTAGATAAGAAATTTCCCCCAAAACGTCTCATTAGTTTGGAAGGTGGTTGGATCATGAGGATGCCGTGCTCATCAATGGATTTATCACTGTAAGGAGTGGGTTCTGGTTTAAAGTGAGTCACTAGAGGGATGACCTGGAATTATTATTCATGTAATTTCTGACTTCTCCTTTCTCTCTCTACTCTCCATCTGCCATTGAAGGGGCAACTGTCTTCTACTAAGCCTTTCTACCCTGCTCTTTCTGCCTTGGATACAGACTACCTTGGAAACTGTAAGCCAAATAAACCTCTAGTTCTTGAAGTTACAGGTGTCAGGTATTTTGCTCTAGTAACTGGAAAGTGACTGATACAGTGCCTTTCTTGGAATTTGTCCATTTAATCAAAGATTTACAATTTGTCTGCATGCAGATTTTCATACTATTTATCATTCTTTTTATTCATGTAAAATCAGTAGTAATATACCCTTTTCTTTTCTTGATTTTGGTAAATTGAGGTATTTCTTTTTTCTTGGTCAGTTTATAATTTTGCAAATTTTATTGATTTTTCTCAAAGTTCTAGCTTTGAATTCAATATGTTTTTAGTGATCTCTACTTTATTGCTTTCTACCTTTATTTTGATTATGTTTTTGTCTGTTTCTATTGGGTATGATTTGATCATTGTTTCTCTCAGTGTGTAGAAGACATATTTACTTGTCCATGTAAGACACTCCTTTCTTACTTTGTTATTTAATGTTTCTAGCTTAGGCTTTGACTTGAAAAATTTTTTCTAAGCTATGGTTTAGATCTGTGATGTGACTTTGGTATGTTGTGAACTTATTTTAATTCATTAAAAAGTCTTTCTACTTTCCTATGTGTATTCTTATTTGGTTTTACAATGATTCGGGAATATGAGTTTTATCTTATTTTATTTTATTTTTACTTTACTTTTTTTTGAGGCAGGGTCTCACTGTGTAATTCAGGCTGGCTTTGACCTCACAGCAGCCCTACTGCCTTCTTCTTGCAGGTATTGGGACTACAGGTGTATGCCACCATGCCAAGCTTGTATAAGTTTTAATTGCCATCTATGTTTGGATTTTCTAATTTCCTGTACTATTAATTTCTAATTCATTACAATGTGTTCATAAAATATTTTTGTAGCTTTCTAAATCCTTCAAACTTAACAAGATGTGTTTTATGGCCTCATAAATGACATATCCTAGGGAATGACACATGTGAGCTTGGGAAAATATTCCTGTTTTTTATGGGTAGAGACTTCTGTGTTTGTCCATTAGGTTGAGTCTGTGCCCAGTATACATATTTTTTAATTTCTCTTTTCTTTATGATGTTCTGTACAGTTGTTCCAGTCACATTGAAAATAGGCTTTTAAATATTCAATATATAGAGAGATCTTTTATCATTTTAAATAACCTCTTTTCATTTCCAAAAATGGTTTTATTTTTTCCTGCTGGGTGTGATTATTTTATACTATCTCAATTTTTCTATGGTCATTGTTTGATATGTAGAGTCTTTCTTTTAATTTGAACCAATTGTACATTTAATATGTTTTCATTAAATAGCATATAATTGTCTTTTTTTATTATTCATTTAGACAAATTTTTACTGTTCATTAGATTGTTTAATCTATTCATTTTTCGTTTATTATTGATGTAATGGATATACATGAGCCAATTTACTTTATCTTTTCTAAATTTTCCATGTATTTTGTTTTTGTTCTACTGTTGCTCCCTTACTGCTTTCTTTTCATTAAGTTAAAATTATATAGTGTAATTTTTTTACAATTAGTATTTGAGGTAATCCCTTGCTGGTTTCTCTAGATGTTACCATGTACACTTGAACTTTTTAAAAAATGATCTCATACTTATTCCAATTTCACTTAAGTTGCATAGAAATGTTGTTCCCATACAGCACTAGTAATTCTACTCCTTTTTGGACTATTATAGTTAAACATATTACTCTATATGTTCTAGAGACCCAAACAGACATTATTACCATTATTATATTGTGTCTTTTATTGTACTGTATCCTTTTTTTTTTTGGTGCTGGGAATCTAACCCAGGGTCTTGTGCATCCTGGACAAATACTCTGCTAGTGATTATCACTGGCTCCTTATTATCCTGTACCATTTAAAGAAAGAGAAAATGAAAAGAAGTTATAAATTTATACTATTTGCTATATTTGCTTTTTTAAATGTTATTTCTGGTTCTCTGCATTCATTCCCCTGTGAAAGAGTTACCCACCACTGTCATTTCCTTACTTCAGTGGAATGTCCTCATTTATATTCTCAAACATATGTCATATTTATTTACTAATTACTTTTACCAGTGTTGTTTTGTCATATATATTTATGTTTTCTTCAAGGTTATTTACTTGAAGGGTGAATAAATTTATTTAATATTTCTGCTAATAAGGTCAGGCTAGACATTAATTCTCTTAGGTTTTGTTTGTTTATTTTTATTTGCCTTGACTTTTGACAGATAATTTTGCTATTAATAATCTTTTTTATTCATTGCCCTATATCGAGTGCATAGCAAGTCTCTAGTATATCATGATTTAATTCAATTTGATCTTGATCATCTTTTACTTCATCAATACACACCAGTAATTTATTAAATTGATGACATTAGACTAATTTGATCATTAGACTAATTCGACTAAGAAGAAGTAGTGACCACTCTAGCCTTAGAAGAAATACATTTATGTGTCATAATGTGGACAAAAATCTCACTAAAATCCAGGGACCTTCTAACTCTGGAACTTCTAGGGAGTCTATTGTTTAGGAACATGTCAAATAATCTGACACCTACTACTACTAAGAAAGAGGTGCAACATTTCTTGAGCCCTTTTTTGAAATTTTAAAAGCAATACATTCTTCATTTTGGTTTGTTTCTCATGTCCACTTACTCACTGACTAGAAAAACAACTAGTTTGAGTGGGTCCCAGTCTAGACTGCTATGTAACTCACTTTGCCATTTGGACTATATGATCACAAATAGATCTAATAATCTTAAAATGTCAATAGTAGACAAAAAAGTATTTGGGGTCTTTTTCAGGTCTACACAGTGAATCACAGTACAGATTTACCAAGACCCTGATATCTTCCACAAATAAGTAAGGTAACTATTGTTTTGGGTGATAGCCATTGGCCTGCTACTATGACTTAGTAAAGACTGAACACTTAAACATGAACCACCAAGTTGCCATGTTACTTGAGCTGTCTCATAAATTATTACCTGACCCACCCATACATAAATTAAGGCATGCACAGCAACATAACATCATCAAGTGGAAGTGATATGAATACAGTCACATCTAAGCAGGCACTGGAGTAATAAGTACTTCAACTGAAGTCATGAAGTACTTCAAATGGCTGCAGGCCCCATTCCTCCTATACTTCTGCTCTCAGACTGCACCTGTTGCCTCTATGATTATTATAACTGTTAGTCAGCTTTACAATAATGTAAAACAATACCTGAGAAAATAAACTTAAAAACAAGTAGGTTTGGGCCGGGGATTTAGCTCAGTGATTCCTCTGCCTGCCTCGCAAGCGCAAGGTCCCAAGTTCGATCCCCAGTACAAAAAAAACCAAAAAAAAAAAACCCAAGTAAGGTTTATTTTGGCTCAGTGTTTTGGAGGGGTAAGTCCATAGTCAGTCTCCATTGCTTCTGAACTATTAGCCAGGCTGTGCAGCACATGGTGGGGTCAGCTACTTCCCTCGCTGTGGCCAGAAAGTGAAAAAGAGAGATAGAAAGCAGTGTCCCACTGTCCACTTCAAAGACAAGCCTCCAATTACCAAAACCTCCCACTAAGACCCACCTTTTAAATGTTTCTCTCCGAAGTGAGATAAACAGGACACACACGTGTAAATACCAAATAGTTTCTCTGGTGTGAGAGACTGAAAGTGTAAATAAGGATCTAAATGTATAATAGGTCATGTGAAATAGCAAGAAAAGGTCCAAAGGGGAAGGGGAAGTGGGAAGGGTAGGGGAAAGGAGAGAAGGAAAAGAATAAATACAATAAAAGGAAAAAGTGGAAACAAAGTCTTTCTAAATAGGGAGGGGTGGAGGGGTTGAAGGGAGGGCAGGGGAATCAGGAAAAAATCAGAACCAACATATTTCACGTAAAGGTACAAATTCCCAATGATGAATGTCATCATATTGTATACCTAAAATGTACCAATGAACTCAATGAACATAAATATATGAATAAATAAATACATAAATGTTTCCAGCACCTCTCAACAGAACTAATTTGTAGAATATATTTTTTAACACTAGGTCCTTTGGGAGATCATCAAGATCCAACCTGTACAATGATTGACAGAAAAAGAGAAGACTCAAGACTCACTTTCAAATAACTGCCCTGTATATGGGCACCTCCAGAAATTGTACATCGCTGCAGTACAGGCCTTTTATAGGGTATCTGTGGAGGACAGTTTGAATGCAAGATCTTCCAAGTGAGCAGAACATCCTGCTGTGCATTTGGCTGTACATTCTGCTTGAGAGCAGTATGGCCAGATGTGTGACTACGTAACAATTCCTCACCCAATGTTTTGGCTCCATGGTGAGTAAATTGGAAGGAAGATGACTGGAAAATTGGCAACGAGGAAATTTGGAGTAAAGCTGTGAAGATAGATCTCTCTAAAAGGGGGAAAATCAAAATTTTTCTCTATCTCAGAGGAGTGGAAAGATTATCAAGGGGTGACAATAGCAAAAAAGGTCATAGTAATCAAGTGGTAGGATGCCCATCTGTAGATATATAAATGAACCTTATTTTAGACAGCCTAATTATTACCTAGTGGGCTGATGAACAATGTAGTCATAGTGACAGACATGGAGCTTTTGCATGAGATCAGCAGTGTCTACTTTTCACTAAGGCTTAAATGGCTGTGACTATTGCTGAGTGAACAATATGCTGGAGGAAGAGATCAATATCCAACCCTCACTCTAGCACAATTTCCTGAAATAATCAGCCAGCCATTTGGTGATTGTTTAATTACACTGGTCCCCTTCCAGCATGGAAAAGTCAGTGTTTTGTCCTTACTAAAATAGACATTTCCTCTGCAAACAGAATATTCTTTCCAGCACACAATGCTTCAGGCTACAATCCACTGTCCTATTGAAACTTTGTTTGTATAGTAGTAAGACATGGGGAAAGGAGAGTTCTACAATCATCTACTTAAATCCTTATTTGGCTTATTTGATATTCACCAGTGCTTAGTACCATTATCCTCTACCTCACCTACTCCAGGGCTACAGGAAAGCTAGATGTGGCCAAGCTGAGACCAACTCTTCCCAGGTGAATGAGAGAGATGTGTGTAAACTGGAAATGCTCTTCTCCAGGTGAGATAAGGCTCAGATGCAGCCTTTTTCATATAAAGTGGGCCCTTCATACAGGAAGTACAGTAAGATTGTATCACAGTATTCACTTTTCCCTTGGCTGTGCCAGAACAGGGAAGAGTCATTTTTGGCTCTTCGTTGTGAGAGCTGGTCTTCGTTTTTTCAAATAAAACCCACAAATGTGTGGGTTCCTCACACAAATGAGTGGAAGTCCCAGAGAATGTGTATTCACAAAATTCCCTGTATGTTGGCTCCGTGCACTGTTAGAAATACCATGATGTATTCCATTTCACTTACAGTGTAAATGCTTCCCATTCCTGGTAAGCAGGTCTTGGCTGTGCTACTCTGGCTTCTCCTGTCTCTCAGACATCAGTGTGATTATTTGCCCTAAAACTCAGCTCCCTGCTAAGTTCAATAAAAGTCATTAAATTTTAGTTTGTTCAGCTTTTACTTATGAGGATGAGAATTATGACTTTTAGCTATTCCTATCTTGAGCTAAAGATGGAAGCAGGAACAATCCGTTTTAAGTAAATATGTTTTCTATAAGGTAAGCCCTTTAAAATTGAAAATGATTCTTAGCCCATCGCTCATTTCTAATGTCAGATCACATTCAGGAGAGGAATGACTCTTCCTAAAATACATAGCTAATTAGTAGGAAAACTCAGTTAAATTCCAGAGTCAGGTGTTAGTGCTGTCCCGTTATTATTTATAACAAATAACTTATAATAGACTTTCTTACCTAAGGGATATGTACACTTCAGCATTATCTCATGTAAAACCTCTTAATAACCTTTTACTATTGTAAGGACTAAGTCAGTGTTTCTAAGACTCCTTCCCACTTCTTTATAAAAATATTTATTTGTTCTAGAAGAATTTAGGTAAATACACTCAGTACTGTATTTATACCTGTTTTTCTTCGTGTTTGATATCATCTCTGATTAGAAAAACCAAACCTAAGAAGTCTATTGCTCTTCATAAATCCAAGGTTGGGAAAATCTTGTGAGCATTGCTACTGAGGAGAAATAGAGACAGTGTATTAATGCTGTGTATTAATCCAATAATATGAGGGCTTTCACTTTAGAACAATATGGCAACACTATTTCCTCAAGATTCAAAACTAATATGTGTTCGATTTTATGTGACAGACACACTCTTCTGAATGTCAGCTTTACTTTTCACCTAATAAGAGATTGATTAAATTTCCTGACCTTTACAATGTATCTATGGTATCCCACAATACATTATTAATATCTCCCGCGTTACTTTCCCAGATACTTCAATCTTTGGAAAGGGAAAGAGAGACAGAAAGAGGGAGATGAGAGAAAGAGAACACATATGTGTACAAACATCACTCAAATCCAGGAGAAGAATGTCCATTGTAGTTAGTTTTAATAATTTCCTTCCTTGGAAAATTGTAATCACCATGAAATTTTATGCACACATGTACATACACATACACAAATACATACATAAGGCATGTGCATAATTTCTTACAATCTATGTTGTAGTCGTGAAATAAATTATTCTAGAAATATTTACAATCTTTGTATAAACACTGGCGTTGCACTTATTCATACATTTTACTCTTAAAAGTACTTTTAAAATTCTTAAATAGATCACTTGTTGCCATTTCTCAGGCTATTAAAGCCAATGTGCTCTTAAGCACAATCAGATGATTCAAATAGCAAAAAGCTCATGTAATCAAATCATTGTCTCTTTGTCTTTTTTATAATTGTGCATTTTAGGACTATTAACATTTTAGACAAGGAAGGAATCATACATTTGAGAAAATGGCCACTCACAGCAGTACTAGTTAGTCTGACAGCCTGTTTCAATCACAGATCGTAGGCCACTGGTAACAGTTACTTATGCTTGGTTAGTCTTATGTTTTACTATATGATTTGGATTAAAAACTATGTCTCAAAATGGGAAAGTGCTCAGAGCTGGAATTTTGGGACAGTGATTAGATCATGGGGACCAGTAACTTCATTAAAGAATTTGTTGATGAATTTGTAGCTGTGTGTTGTTAGGAGGTGGGACTGGTTGGAGAAGCAGGGTCCTGGGGGACCTCCCCACTCCCCCTCCCCTCCCCCTCCCCCCTACCGTCCCCCCTCCCCCTCCTCTTCCTCTTCTTCTTCCTCTCTCTCTCAGCTTCTGGCTGCCATAAGGTGAAATCTTTGCTATGAAGTCTCTGTCTTCAAGCTAGCCAAATATAGACTAAAACCTTCGTAATATGAGCCAAAATAAATCCTTCCTGCTCTAAGTTGTATACCCCAGTGTTGGTCTGTACCAATAACAGAAAGATAATGTATTTACTCATTTCTAATTTAATCCCCTCTTTTCTTTTCAACTTCATTGGCAGTTTTTAATTTTTTATTTTAAAGCAATACAAGTAGATTTTAATAAAAATATAAAAACAGTTCTATGAAAAATAGTTTTTCATTACAAAAAATAACAAGAGAATAACAATGGTAAATACACTTTGTAATTGAGCCTTATTATCCACTTGCCTTTTTCTCTAAAACTCAATAAGATATTGTAAAAATTCCTTCTGTATCAACACGTGTCTTTATCTCTGTCTTAATTTTTGGCCACCTGAAGATAGTAATGATCCTGCAAATAGTACTTCAGTTCTTTGATCTTTTCCACTATGATAAATCTGTCTTCCATTTTTCATTGTGCAGTAACAGTCAATTAGCTTAACTACAAATATATATAGCTGCTCCAATATCTCAGATATTACATAAACTATCAGTTTTAAATTTCATGTCAAATACCAAGTATTCCAACCCCCCACATTTTTGATTCCTACACAGCACAAATATCAGAGGTAGAAAAGTTAGCCCAAAAGCCAATCTATAAAAGAATTAGCCAGCTAAACTTAAATTTTAGATGAACAACATATATTTTAATATAAGTATATGTCATCAAATATTTGCAATGTATTTATTTTAAAAATCAGTGTTTATGTGATATTCAAATTTAACTGGATATTTTTTCTGGTATCTTATTCCAGAATGAAGAATTCCTTAAATACTCCCATCTGCATGTGAGCTCCTGATGCCCCACAGAGATGCAATCACCCTCACTTCTGCTTAACTTCCTCTCCCATCTTCGTTTTCAGTTAGTGATTTGCTCCCATTGCAGTGAAGAAAGGAGATATCAGAACTGAAGAGCCACAAAGTCACCTCATTTCATATACTCACTACCTGCATCAGTACCTATGTATCTACCATCGCGTTTACTGTAGCTGGACTGTCCATAAGTCACAATGGTTAATTTCTCCACATTTATTACTCATAGCATCCTCTAGTCCTGAGAATATATTGTTCTGGGAATTTTGTTTTCACTCTTGGTCATCTACCATTCCCTTTCTATTGGATGCTATTTTTAATAATGTATCTATATTCAATTTTATTTTATAAATACAGATCTCCTTCTCTATGGCTATCTGAAGATCTTCACAAAGGGATCACATGTGTTTGAATATGTGTGTAAATGTATACCCTTTCTTCCTCAAATTCTTGAAGGACACCTTTGCTGTCCAAAATTATGGGATATTATGTGATATCTCATGTACAATTATTTATATAGTAAGTATATATTCCTTTCACAAATCTTTGATTAACATATATTTACTGTACATATTGATTGGATACAATGAACACAAATACACTGAATAACGATGAAATCAGAGTAATTAGCATATCCACGGGATAATAATGATATATTAAATCAATGTTATTGACACACAACGCTTTTTTTTCTCTAGTGACAAACAAATAGGACAAACTTTTCCTTGTCATTCCCTACAGCACATATTACTTTATGTCTGCCTCCCCCTTTCTATCACAAAATGCTTAGGAGGACTATTTGTCTTTGTGGTCACTTTTTTCTTTCCCTTCTCTTAAACTCACTGGAAGCAACCTTCTTCTTTATTACTATCTTCAAAGTCACCAATGACACCACCTATAAATAATCTCATTCCATATATTTAAATACCTGCATCTGAGCCTGAATATCCACAGAGTTACTTTTCTTAACTACTCAGTAGCATCTGATACAGCTCATTACACCACTATCTGAGGAAAAGCTATGTTTACTGTATTTGTTTCAAGAAATCATCCTTTCCAGGTTTATTGCTGGCCTCACCACTCATTTATTCTCTTTTCATAGTTCTATTCCTCATACATAGAATGGAAGATTCTGTGGCTCATCCTTTGCCCTCTTTTTTAAAATCTACTTTTGGCTAATCCCTTAGCAATTTATCCATGTCATTGCTGAGTATTATTGAGGGAAATATCTGTTCTCTCTTTTTAAGTCCAGAGTTTCTTAACTATGTACAATGTGGCTATGATCAGAATACAATCAAATAACATCAATTTATTAGAAGTCTTCCATAACACAAATTTTTATGAACAATTATATTGGTAAAATTTTTACATGACCTAATATTCACTTTTTCATAATTATCATTGGTGCAATAATAACTTTCCACATATTTTCTTTTATCCTTCATACTCTATAATGATTTTCACTGTAGTGATTTTAGTCTACTGTGGTATTATCTATATAATATTTATCTACAAGAGACAAATGTTATGAAAATCAAAAGAAAATGAAAATTTTAATGCTACTGAGGTTCAGACTCAGCTGTGCCAAAATATCAAAAGACCTCTACTGAAGAACAGCAGAAATCATGAAATGATTGTCTGCAGGTACCTTGATAGTAATAATACAATAATACAAAAAAAAAAAAGCCTACATGGATTCCCATTGGAAAAAATTAACCACATTTATATGTAAAATCCAATGAGCCTAAAAACAAACAAGCAGGAGGCAAAACTCTGCAGCCCCCTAGTGGGATGTAAACCATACAGGAAATCACAAAGAGGAAGAGAGCCCCGGAGAGATCCCACTGATGTCCAGAGCTTGTAACCTAAAGGCAGAACCCCAGCTGTTGGAAACCAAAGTGAGGTAGCAACCGCCCAGGGAAAGCAGTGTGTAAATTGCCAATACACTCAAGAAGGGCAAAATATTAAAATCAAGTATTGAATATGTACACACAAATAGAGACACAAAAATCAGCAGGAGCAGCAAATGCTAAAACAAAGAGAACATAAAAATATAATGCCCCAAATATGAACGCAAGAAAATTGCCTCAGAGGAAGGAAATAGTCACAGCAGGAAATGTGTTGACAAAGATTGGAAAGTAATCAGGGCTTTCCATGTCCTTCACAACCACTAGTAGACAAAGATGAAATCCAACAGAGACAAATTTAAAAGTGCTCATTGCACATAACAAATATCAGTGAGCACATGAACATTATTTTTTTAAATGTGTCTAAAAATCATGCTGAGATTCATTAACTATAGCAGAACTCTTCATATATCAATCTCAGAACTGACTAAAGGGTCAATGTTGACTACAGTTCTATAATGTTTGAGTTCAACAGAAAGCATCAAACAGCTAGCAAAATTTTAGCAGGCATATAGCACACAAAAGCATCATATATCCCCTGTATGAGCACTGTTGTATCACCACATGACTTAAAGGCAAGCATTATGCTGCAAAGCTGTATGTTAGATGTACTTAAGGGCAAAGGTCCAATGATTATGATGGCAAGGTGATTTGACACAGTGTAAAGCTAACTGCAAATTCTCATTACATAGCTAGACTCCTGAACTACATCATCAGTAATTATTTACCATGTGGATTATTGGTTCATAGAGAGAGGCAGGATTATATTCTATTAAAATAACTACAATAAAAGTGATATCACTCCCAGCACAATTTCCAGAGAGTCGGATCCAGCAGACTCTTATTTCCCTGCATATAGAAGAGTAATTTTGGTTGCCTCCCAGTTACATATTCTTCAAAACTTTATTTTTTAAAAGATGAAGTTGAGTGGATTTATGGCATATTTAGCAGGGAAAGACAGTAAAGGAGAGAAACTGTATATGTAAAAAGCAAGACATTTTACGTTTAAAGCAAAACAATAGAAATTTTAATTAGAAAACTAGATAAGAGTCAAATAGATAAATACGTACAATGGTCAAAGAAAAAAGTCAATCAAATGCTGGAATTTAAAGGGAGCAGATAAAATATTTTTTCAGATAAAATGATCAAAATCAAACATAATTAGAATATAACATCAAAGGATTAGTGAAAATATCCAAAAGATAAAACTAAAAATGATTTCTCTACAATAACAAACATTGACAAGAAGACAAGCATAAAGCACCTTTGATGGTAGCAACATTGATTGAATATTGTTAACTGTTGAATATTTCTGATAACAAATGGAATTACTATGAATGCTCTAACGGCTAATTTTTATTAACAGAACATTAAAAAGATGTAATATGCAGAACTTTTCCACAATCAATTATGCAGCAACTTCAAATTTTGTCTCTAAAGTTATCTGTAAATGAAATACAGCCCAAACTTAAAGTAGTTAAAAAAAAAAAACTATACTAAAAACCTGTGTATGAAAACATAAAATGTCTCAGCTGATTATGTTATAAATGAAAACAAAGAATGAATAAAAAATTTTGGTCATATGCATAAAAACATAATTCTTCAGCAGAAAATCAAAAATCAAAAATAGAGAAAAATAGAATGTTTAGAAATAAACTCATTTGCATTTAATAGAAATGACTTCAGAGTTCAATTAGAAAAGTATTTTTCCTAAATGCATTAGTAATTTTAATTGGCTCAGAATATGGAAAAACCTCAGTTTAGATCTATAATTAAATTAAATAGGACCTGGAGGTAGGAAAGACTGCCAGAGAAATTCAATGCATCTGTGAGATGAAACAGCAAAGAGAATAGAAATAAAATCTTGGAAAGTATTTTGTGGCTTTCTCATGGGAATGACTTCTTTCATGCGCCCCCAGGAAGGAGCTTATAAGAGAACGAAAAGTTTCAGGAAGGAGAACTGAAACAAATCAGTAATCATCCAAATTAGTAGAAAAATGTGTAGAGATTTCTGATGTCAAAAAATGACAACGCTTCATTATCTAAAGTGTATGAGAAATTAAAATGATTTAAAAGGAAAACAGTGAAATATACATATTATATAGACAGTATATATAATACAATGTGAGGAAGTCGATACAGAAAGAGAATTTGAAAAACAAAAAGATTTTAAACCTCAGATTATAGGAGGACATAAGAAAATAAAATTATGTCATCATAATATTATCTAATGGCTTTGAAAACCAAATATCTACATGCTCGGTCATAGCAATTATCTTTCTGAATCTGTATCGTTTTAAGGAATGCTCACACAGGCACAGCATTGTGAACAAGAATAATCATCCCCAAAGAAACTGTGGTAGCAATTAATTGTATTTAATATGATGATCTAAACAAGGAAAGAAATCAATAAAATGCTATAGATCATCATTGTGCTATGTTCCACACTAGACACAAACCAAAGCCTGTAACTATATAATCAGGACTAAATTTTAATAATATACTCATCATTGAAAAAATTGAAGCTAGAATGAAACATGTGACAATTTTTTTTGTACATTTTGTCCAACAAAAATAATATCTAACTTTTGGTATTATTCAAGTATGAACTTATATCTGAGTACATGTACATCAGACACTAATAATAAATATTTTTATTAGAAAGGAAAGTAGGTGTGAAAGGCATTATAGAGTTTGAAATTTATAAAAATTAATAATGAAAGTTTGAAATATAAAACATTTGTTACATGATCAAACTGATATCTAGAAAAATATACAAGCACATCTCAGAAAATTGATTTAAAATGTACATTGAGTTTTTACTCTTGAGGAGAAAAGTAGTGCTCTAAAACATTCAAAGAAATTTTTATCATCCTACAGAGAATGGAAAATCTACAGAAAAGCAACATAAATTTTTATTAAAGGGTCACATCCCTAGAATATTCCTTTCCTGTAGTCTACAGTCAAATATTCTCACTTCCTTTAAGTGTTAAAATACATTTGATAGAATATTCCAGTACAGAACTTTTGAGACTGTATGATACTAAAGCAGTTTATAATTTTCCATAAGATATAGAATAGCTTGTTTTTTCCAGTATACATATGCCAGACATTCTGAAGTGTTTGTTCATTTTTTAAATAAAAGTTACATAGCAGAACAAGACTTCTCAGGTTATACTTTGGCAAGTTATGTTCTCAGAAAATATTCTTGAATGAATTTCAATGGTAGGTACAGACTTCAGGATTTTGAGTGATATGTTTATAAATTCTAAGAAACAATTAACAATGTAGAAAGGCTCTCATTTATCAAAATAACCTAATTACTAAAATAGAGTGATAGCTGCTCCTTTCAACATTTACAGATTCTTTACAGTGACACTTTCTATCTTTCATTACTTGCACCACATTTTGTTGTTGTTTAAATAGTATTTTCTGGTTATATATATGCATTACTCAAATTATTGTAGCTATTTTTCACTTTTGCAGGTTACATATCACAAACCCAAACATACATCTCTTCACTACAAAGGATAACCTTCCTTATTCATTTCCCTCTCTAGTAAAAATGTTAAATAAATGTACAAACATTTGATTTTAAATTTCTGTAAAATATAAAAGTAATACAAGAATTAATTTGTAATATATTAATCAATTATAAGTAACTTTTTATGTTATTGTGCCTTTCATTTCATCTGCATGAGATACTGATTTCTTACACACTTTCATCTATTTTTTTTCTTTTAATGAGTCCTGAAGATCATTTCCTCACTAATTCATTTAAAATATGCAAAAATTTATTTTTTCATTATGAGGGAGCCATTTTAGAAAAATTGGTTATCTGGAAAGTTAATTTAATCTGTAATGAAAGTGATAAGGTAACTATTTTTACATGATTACATTTGAATATTATATTACAAACAATATTTTCATCTAAATGATACTTATACACTCATTCAAAGACTTCGGAACATGTGATTACTCAGTAGTCATAACAGAGGAATTCAAATAGAACAAACAACCAAATTATCTTTTCCAAAAATGTAGCTATATTTTTACATAGCAAAAGAGAATATATTCAGGAGAAAATAGTGATTATTGTTCAATGTTTACCATTTTTGAGACACTGTATGTCAGGGGCAGAGTTTCCTCTATTAAGCTAAGCTTTTCAGGCTGCCCACTGTGATGCCCTGGGACAGATTGGAGCTTCACCACCTCTGAGCCATAGGCGTTAGGCCACTACTTAACCTCTATGAGTTTACTTAGCAGTAAAAAAATCACCATAGAATAGTGCTATGTTTAGGGTTAAAATGTGCCTCCAAAGCATCATGGATCGTGAGGCCATTATACTCATCCCCTGAGGAGCTCAGGAGCTGATTGCTGCTGGGAGTTCTGGTCTGGTCAGTGACGTTTGGGGTGGGACCTGGAAGCCTATATTCTTGCTCTTGTCTCTGCCCCTTGCTATGCTTCCTAGTTGCCACAATGTGAGGAGATTTCTCCATCAGGCCTTTCCATCAGGCCCTTTCTGCCTTGGAGCCAGTTCAACATGGACTCAAACCGTGAGCCAACATGCAGCACTTGTTACAGATTGGTCTAAGAAAGACCTTTTCTATTTACAAGCTCTAGCGAGTGGTTGTACATGAATTCACATTTAGCAAATCATTAGGATTATCTATTGAGCATAAATAAATTTTATGCCAGTAAATAATTTTATTCTATGTAGTAATCTACCTTTGTCAATCAACAAGTAATAAAATAGGAAAAGGTTTGGATAAATCATTAAAGTATTAGAAAAATATTTAGTGTAGACATTTTAAAACATATTTTAGAAAAATTCTAGTCAATTTGTCACAAATATCAGAGGAAGTCACATCTTCCTGACAAAAACAGCATAATGTAGATGTCATATGGCAGTTTCACAGGATCCTGTCAAATTCTATCATAACACATCTGGAAAGAGAGAAATTTCAGTGAAAGATACTTACTAAGCAAGGGCACGTCAAAAACCACAAAAACAAATATGTATTAGTTGGGTTACTCCAGAAAGTGCAAAGAATAGTCTGGATATATAGATGCATACAGATGCAGATTTGTTATGAGAATCAGCGAACACAATTCTGAGGTGAAGTCCCATAAGGTACCATCTGCAGGCTGGAGAGCCAGGAAAATGAGTGATATCACTGAGTCTCAGTCCGAAGACCTGACTGTTGTCAATGAAACATAATCTGAGCCAAGACCTGGGAGATGATTACTGTTAAGTCCCAAAGTTTCAAGGCCCAAGAACTAGGAGATCTGATGTCTGAAGACAGAAGAAGATGGGAAAAAAACCCCCGCATATATGCCTTTCTGTGCTGTCCAGGCCCTCGAAAAATTGTAAGATGCCCACGCATATGGGTAACAGTCATCCTTACTCGGTCTACTGATGCAAATTCCAGTCCTTCTGGGAAATGTCCTCACAAACACACTCTGAAATAGTGTTTTACAGCAATCTGGGCATCCTTTCGTCCAGGCACGGGAACACAAAAAACTGCATCACCACCCAGTATATTTAAGCAGATACACAAAATTAATGATCATGTAATATATTTAATTATAGATTTAAGCACTATTTTAAGGAGTCATTAAGCCAAGCTGATATTAGAGAATATAAATTGTATTCATTAGTCCCCTGTGTTTACAGGGACAAACTATGCCAGATGTAGAGCACCTACACATTAAGTCACCAGAATTTGACTTAGGCAGAAAGTCATGTAAAATTTTTGATAGAGATATCTTATTAATAAGAAATTATTGAACAAACTTCTATTCTGATTATGTTTAAGGCAAATAAGTAAAAAATGTGAACAATTATACAAGAAAAATGTAGTGGAATGAACATAGAAATTATAAAAGATCTTAGAACAGTGACATAATTATGAGACGGTAAAAGAGAAATGTTTAATAAATAGAGTATTGTGAATTCCAATCTTTTAAAAACAGGACTATTGTAAGAGATGGATAAGAATAGGCATATTGAGCAAATATATAATTTTTTAAAAGAAAGACTGACAAAGTGAGTTTGGAGAACACTTCCAAATCCAGATAGAAATAGATTTTGACCCTAAAACTAACATTAAATGAGCCCTACAGAGTAATATTATTCAATAATGAAATAAAGTAGCAGAATTGTATAAATAAGATTTGTAGCAAAAATTATTGAAATATTTCATTGTTTATGGTTTTAAAATATTTTATTCTCATTCACATTTTATGCATTATCTTAATGTGATTTGCACATATTTTCTTTTACATTTTGTATGCAAGATGTGGTGGGTGTTGCCATTGTTCTTCCTACCACTTAGACAAAGGATTGGAAACATGTTTTGAAAGTGGAAGGAAGGAAACATTTCAGGCCTTGGGAGCCACATATTTTCTGCTCCAACTACTAGACTCTGTCATAGTATCACAACAGTAACTTGAAGTAGTGCATAAATGGGCAGATGTGCTGTGAGCTAAAGTTTTATGTCCAGTAACAATCAATCAATGATAGTTTGCTAATTCCTGTCTCACACATTTAAAATAGTATTATGGTTAATCTTTTTAGTTTTATTTTTAATGACTCCAAGTTGATACAAAATCATATTTCCATTAATAGAAGGGTAATTTTCCATATGCTTACACTACTGAATGTTATACTGTGAAAAAAGTTAATGGATTAGCGCCATTCCCATACCAACAAAAATTATCACTATTATGTTCATAGAAAAAATAGTCAGTGCATGCTGGCACACATCAGGTTTGATGCAGACAATTTTAGGTAATATTTATGGAGGAGTCATGCCCAGGTAATGTGATGTGCAGAGCTGTAAGGCAGCCTGCAAGGTCTCCATTCTCTTTGGTATTCCCTGCAACTCTGAATGTGGTAGATATTTCTGTGTTTAGGTGATAGATAGGATTCAGTTGATCTTAAAATTGAGAGATTTTGTGTGTAACCCAAACTTAATCACAGGATCCTTTTAAAGCCACGTCATATATATCCACAATATATATAGCTACTATCACTACAATATATATAGCCACTCTCTCTATATATATACACATATATACATATATACATACACTATATACATATATGCTATATACATATATATGTACCTTTTATGAGAGACATAAAATGTATATACTTGGAAAAGAAAAGTATAAATATTTAAATTTATTGAGGTATCATGAGATTAGATTAACACATGATTTTCTCTAATAGATGGATTCACCTGTAAATAAGGACAAAATCAAAATTTATCATATGCTATAAAAAACTGTTACAACCATTAGCATAAGCTTAAGATAAGAGGAATAATTAAGTTTCTTCTAAAGTAGAAATCACACCAGCTCACTTTTTTTGCCTTTTAATGTCATCTCTGTAATGTCAGTAATTCTTGAATACCTTAGAGCTACTCTAAAAATACTCAGCAAAGTGTTTTACTTACTCTAAGGCAGCAGCAGTTTAACTCTTGCATTGCAGCCTAATCTACTTACCAATTTAATACTTTATATGGTACTATTTTGGTTTTCAACTTTATTTATGTAAAGTTTAGAAAACATTCTCTTAAATTTATTTAATGGCAATAATTATTTCTTCTTTTCATGTCATTTCTATGTATTTCTACACATCCCTTTATCTTGATTAAGGTATCTAATGGACTATTTGCTTTATTTTTTTATCAAAAGCAAGACAGTATTGTTTATTATTTATTATTAGTTTAAGATTTTTCTTTCATCTCAAATTTCATAATTTCTGGTTTTATATTTATGGTTTTTATTTCAGTACTTTCCTTTTATTATTGTTATTGGGACTGGATTTGAATTTATTTGTAATTCTTTTTGTATTTATGTTTATACATGCTTAAAGCTTTAACTATATCTACTATGGAAATAAATATATTTCATAATTGGATATATTGTATATCATTATTTTAACAAATTCTATCAATTTTGTTTGTAAATACATTTTAAGAATGAGCTATAAAATAAATTTTTATTTAATTTTCAGGTAAAATGGCCATTTGATATTGCAATTTTCTTTACATGTCTAATAATGCATTATAGACATTTTAAAAACATGTCTAACCTATGTAATTTATTGATGGTCCCATTATAACATTATAAACAACACATTTTCCAAATGCAGATTCAAAGAAATTATATTCTATGCTATTGGGTTGTATACTTTGATATATGTGTATATATATATATATATATATCTCACTTAATACATCATTAGCTTTTTTGTATTCTTATATTTTGTTGATTTTATACATTTGATGTTGACAGTAATGGTTTTATTAGTTATTCTATCCATGCTTTTTTGAAGGAACTTGCAATATATGTCTCGTATAGTTGCTTTGATACAGTTGCTTACGAATTTCTGTTTATGTCATTGTAATTTTTTTCAGCTTAATATTGAAGCATGTCTTTCCTTGAATCCTTCAGTGATAGTGGTTCATTTCAATCAGTTTGCTATTAAGATTACAAATTCTTCCTTGCTTTTTTATTTTGAGTTTTTGGGATGGTATAGAGATTAAATCCAGGGCCTTGCATATTATAGGCAAATGCTCTACCACTAGGCTACTGCAAAACCTTTGTTTTCTTTTTATTTGACTTATCTAGTAGTCTTTTAACAATTTCTTCAATTTTAAGCACTTGAATAGATGAGATTAATATGTTGTATCTAATAAGTAAATATTAGTTATTATGCATTATATTTTTCAAAAATTTTTAGTTTTTTTGAAGGTTAAATTGAATGTTTTGTAAATAAGTGGTTAATATAGTTATTTATTGATGAATTAGATAATTTTTATGTTTTATGTTGTGTTATTGATTTAGTTATTGCTATGTTTATTGGGCTTGCTTGTTTCTTTTTTACTATGTGGCATCTTTTATTGGTTTTCTGTAATTATTTTAAGAATTCAAAAATGATCATATTTTGTTCTACTGATTGATTACATTTGTGCTTATACCTTCTTTGGTACACTTACCCTTCTGTTTCCTATCTTCCATTTTATTGCATCCTTGTCTAAGGTCATGGTGTCTTTGACTTCCAGCTACTTTTTAAATTTTTCTATTACTACATGTTTGCAGTATACAAGGATGGTATTTATCATAAGGAATCGATATATGTACACAAAACATCTTAATTCCTTTTTAGTGCTTCTACTAGGTAACTACATGTAAAATCAACCTTCATTATATTTTAAATCCTAATTAGGCAGATTGTGTCAAATGAGAAATCATTAGCCTGTGGTGAAATGATAAAAATATAACTTTAAATGAGAATTTAGAAATTTTTAAAACTTTTTCTCTAAAATCATAAGCAATAAGAATTTAAACTCTAAAGAGTAGTCCAGGGATTTTGAGCTTGCTTGTTCATAGAGCAGATTTTCCATTCTCACAGATGCTTGTATTTAAATCTACCTCAACACATGTGAAAGATATAGCAAACCCCCAGCCTTCCTGTGATTTATAATTCCTCCAAATGTAAGAAATTCAGATATGCTATATTTTTATATGCATAAAAGCTATACCTGTCACAAAAATAATGTAGAACATTTTAAGTAAAAGTCCAATATGTATTTTCACATGCAATCTCTAGAATAAAAATGATAATCATATATTGTATATAATAATAATTTTATAATGTGCAGTAGAAATGCAAGGGTCTTTACAAGTTTGTTTCTTTGTTCAATATTTAATTTTAGCACAAGCTATAAATATGTCTATTTTTTCAATGGTTTAGCTATCTTTAAATATTGGGTGAATCTTGAGTCTGCTAGCTTAAAATTATTTATACAGATATAATTCTTACTTTTCTCTTTTCCTTATTTAATGTTTTCATCATACATATATATCTTCAGGCATATTCTCAGCATGAGAAATTTCCTCCTCTCAGAAGGTGATAAAATAATAGTAATGTTTACAAGCTCTCATTATGTAATAAGAATTCTAACTACATTATGACATATTAGCTCACAAAATGACATTGCTTTGGGTACTATCTTTGTCCTTCCTCATTTGTTATTGTAAATACTGAAGCTTAGAGATATTAGTTAGAACTCAACAGTAGAATTAAGACTTGAATTTGGAAGTATTTGCTCATCAATTATAAATTCTAAACTAATATATTTGGCTTCAGAATCAAAGAAAGTTTTTAAAAAAATATTCATTTATATAACATAAATTTTTATAAAATCAAGTATTTTTACACCCACCCCCCTCCCAAAAAAACCCCAGAGATAAATCTCAGGTGGATTTTCATGAGATGTTATGATTGGATTGTCAAAAGATACACACAATAATTTTGAAAACAAAACAGAAAAAATTTAAAAAATACAGTGTGATAATATGCCCAATGAGATATCACAATGTCTAAATAAATATATAAAACATGTGTTATGTGAAGAAATAGCTGAAATAGCTACATTAGCACTTTGCAATACTGTCTCTATGAAAAATAATATGAGAATAATGTGTAATCAGAATTAGTTTTAGCTTTGTCTATTTTGCATGAATTTTAAAATGATGATATACCAATATTATTTCTGCCATTAAAGACTGAAAAATATGAACAAGAAAATATACATCAGGAGACAGGAGCCTTTCAACAATAACAACCCTAAACAAGAGTTCCATTTATTTTGGTCTTTAAAACTGATGTTTAATACATGCAGTGTTTGTGAGCCGAAGACACTTTCCAATTCAGCTTTACCTGTGGCTAAGTGTTAATACATTTTTCAACCTGTTTTTATTTTCGGAGAAGCAAAATACACTTTTTATAATAGCTCCATTATGGAGAAATATGTCTTTATCTGATACATTGATATTTGAAGCTCTTAATGCAATTACTGTTATATTTACATCCCTAAATATTCTGTACATTTATTTGAAAAGAAAAATAGAAAATATTTATATAAGCAAATAGGTTTCTGTTACACTGTACTTTGCCTGGAAGAAACCAGGAAAAGTTGAAATATTTTGACATGAAGAACAGTGGCGGGATTAAGAAAGCTAGGTCAGTTTATCTGCATCTGAGATTGAAAAAGTTTTCTGTCTTTAGATAGACATTCTGACCTGTCTCAGAAAATTACCCTTTGGCACAGTTAGGAGATATATCCAGATAGATAGATGGATGGATGGATAGATAGATAGATAGATAGATAGATAGATAGATAGATAGATAGAGTGTATCCATGTATATATTTGGATTTCCTGCAGGCTAAATGTGCCCTGGAACATCTTACAGATTGCAAGGGACCCTCATAGACCTGGTGCATTTGATGGGAAGACAATTTGGCCAACTATTCCCTCCTCACCTGTTCTTTTTGAATTTCATGTTCCTGTTCTTTTAACTGCCCTTCCTGAATGGCCCTGGCAATCATCTTCTCCTTGCGCATCTTCTTTCTATGACTTAGCAGCTATTTGAGAATTTGAATCTCAAATATTTTCTCACTTACCCATTGAAATTGTTATACTGTGTATCGGCAGCTTTGCTACTAATTTGTACCTTACTACTAATTTGCAGCAATTGCAAGGGGATTTCTTAACTTAAAATGCAAACTAAAACCTTTAGGAATTATTTCATTCCCCAAAATTTGTAACAGATGAGATCATTTTAATTTGCTCAACTTGAATACCACTTGACACATAAGCTCTGATTTTTCTCTGTGTTTTCTGAGTTAGGTAAAATATACCCCAGGCTTCTCTTTCCAATCTCCAGTCACTTGTGTTCCACTGGAAGCAGAGATCGAGCTGATGTGCCGAGGCAGCCAGGATTGATCAATCAGTCATGCAGAAAACAGATGCTACAGCTGGATTAGGGCGCTTTAAGGAGTCTGTCGTAAAGAAATTGATTTTACTAAGGAGCTTATTTTATAGACACATGCAGAGAGTGGAGAACTTACCTAGAGAAATGTGGAACTATGGGCTAGAGTAATGGGCTGAGAGGGACTCTATCCTGACAGGCTGATGGATGAACTTTGCCTGGAACTGGAAGCATAGAAGGCTGCAAGGCGAGCTCAGCACACAGGCGGTGACACGTTCAGCTCAAAGGCCCAGAGCCAGAGGAGAGAGGCTTGCACAGGAGGAGGCAGGACTGCACAGGAGCACAGGCCCTTCCCGTTCTCGGTTCCTGGCACCGGCTTCCCATGCCCAGACACGGAAAGCACGTAGTAAATACAGGACAGCCTTCATGTGACACAAGCAGATCATTTCTGCGATGCAGAGAGCAGCGTGGAGAATTGGAAAGACTCTGTCCTTGGAGGCATGAGGAAGAAATTAAAAATGTTAAAGAAAAAAATGGAAAATTGGAAAGCAGAGATACTGTCATTTAAAGAGGACTGGACAGCTCTCCATTCTCTGACCTGCGGAAGTTCCAGGAAAGCAGTCCCCACTATCATCCAAAGTTTAGGGTGGAAAGACATAATGAACAAGTTAATGGATAAATGGACAAAAATAAGTGAATGATACATAAATGAACGGTACTTCGAACTGTGATTCTTGGAGTTATGGATGTGGCACGAGTTCATACATGATTAGTCCCTTTAGGGGTTTAGGGTATTCTGTGAAAAGACTCAAAAATCAGTAGGCACAATACATCAAAACAAAGACAGATAATTCCTGTAGTAAATAAGACCACAGATAGAAAAATACAAAGAAAAGGAACATTTTTGTTTTATTAGTACACAGTGTGATATGTTCTGCAAAACGTTTTTATATAATTCAACAAATCATTGTTTCATGGACTCTTAGGTTATGTCTCTTTGTCACCATTTCTTAAAGGCCAAGTTCTCATTAAAGAAACTGTTTTGCAAGTGAAAGAAAAATAAAATTTTGATCATATATAATTGAAAGAAGGGGAGATATTAATGTCAACTAAAGAGTCCTGGTGAAAATGGAATAAACTACAGTTTTCAGCAGTCTTCAGTTCTGTATACTTTGAAGAGCTATCATGTAGTTTAAATAGCAAAACAAAACTTAGTCTTATGCTTTTTAAGTGCATGTCGGCCTGCAATTATCATGTTGCTATACATTTTTAAATTGCAGTATAACTGCATTATTAAAAATATGCTATCATAATTTTGAATCTGGTCTCTTAGTGAGGTAGAATATTGGTCTCTCCTTTTGATTTTGAATTTGAAATATATTTCAAACTTATAAATATTAAATCAAATAATGTTCCTATTTTTTACACATACTAATTGAGTTTGCAGGACCATAATAAGGCATGTTTTGAAATGTCTAATTTTGGATAAATGCATCATCAATCATAAGATGAATTTCCATTATTCATTCCCAACAGTACCCATTAAGTTGTGAATATTTTTCAGCTAGTTCCATATTACTGAGAATAATCAATAGACAGCAGTGCAACTGACTATGAAAAGAAAAGCTTTTGATTCTATCCAAAATGAGCTACTCATCAGTCAAGTAAAAAGTCATTCAGGCTCTGATGCAAGGTTGTGGATTTTCAAATAATAAAGAATATTATGCTAAAGAGGAGTTGCAAGTGGCATAATGTCAATCCAGGTTATAAACATCTATTATAAAAGTCTTTTGACATTTTTATCAATAGGTTTATAATGGAATTTAAAATTGTTTTCACTAAGGAAATGACTGCAATTAGTTTCCTAGAGGCAAGATCAGAAGCTTCAATAATTGTTACCAAGTCTGAAATTTTATCCATTACCCCCAGTGAAGCTGTACACAATAACAACTGACGCCCACAAGTTATTACATTTCAGATCCCAAGCAAGAGTCTACCTGGGCCGCTGATGACCTTAACAATTCTAGCAACATGGGGTCACATCTGGCATCAAAGACAAACTCTGATCATACCAACATGTCACGTTATTACAGCTGCATCACAACAGCCTGCCACATGTCCTCATCTGTTACTAAAGCTCATTAGAACAGGGAGCTGTGACAATGCAGACACACTGTGCACTGATGGATGTGCAAGGAAAAGTCCCAGATCAGCTAGGATTTCAGTAATGAAAGATGAAGAAATGAAACAGAGAGTGGGGTGTGTGTCATTGTGTGCTGTGCTTATGAGGCTGAGTCACCATCAGCTTAGTGAGGAAGACCAGCTAATGTCATCTACGGAGGAGGAGGAGGGGCTGTATAAGAAAGGAGTTGGAGAATGAAACAATCAGGGTAAAAAGTTAATTATGTGTTTTACTCTTGGGGAAGAACCCAGGCAGTCTCAGTCTGATCATTGTGCAGACGCCAGTATCAAATGAACTTCACAAAGATTGAGTATAGTTTTTATAGTTATTGCAATTTCTCTGCTTATTTCCAGTGCTTCACTTCCCAGCCACAGAGGAGGATTTTTTTATCCCTATTTCTACCCTTATGTTGGCCATGTGCCATATTTTGATCAAAGAAATATGAGTGAAAATAAAGCTTGTGACTTTTCCCCCAAATGCCTGTAATCACAATACCCAGGGAGTCTCAGGCAGAACAGCAAGTCTGAGCACAGCATGAGCAACTTAACCACTGAGTGAGGACTTGCCTCAGAATAATAAAAGGGCTGGGAATGTCATTCAGTGCAAAGACTCTGTTCAGTCCTTGGTACCAACATACACATACACAAACACACACACAGAGCCATTGTGTGGTTGGCCACATTCTGTTTTTCCCACTGCTGTGGTACCCCGCTAGCTTTTTAGAATTCCTCATCATTCTGGGTCCTTGGCTGGCTGCAATAGGCAAAGCCCTCTGCTCACATGGAAAGGTGACTCAGGTTAAAAGGGCTCTATTCTTTGTTAAGCCGTTGAGATTTGGAGCTCATGGCTTACTGTAACATGACTTTGTCACCATGCCATGTACTGGTCCTGCATTTTACATACAACCAGGGCCAATGGGAAGCTGCTGAAGAACAGGAACCATTGAAATGAGGAAGCCAAAAAATACATAGAAAATATGTGGTTCGTGAAATGAAAGATTATAATAATGAATGCCACTTCCAGAAAGCATGTCATACTAATGGGGAGCAACAGCCATGGAAGAGTTGACCCCAAGCAAGAAAACCAAACAAAATGGTACTGACAGTACGTGAAATGTTTAAACATTTGGACAAAAATTTCTGAATGACTGATAGATCTCTCAGAATATTTTAGTAGCTGCTATAAGGAAAAAATCTAAACATCAAAGACATCATTAATTAAAGGAAAAACTAAAAGTTGTATGATAAAATAAGAGGTCATAGTAGAACACTTGGTGCAACTAAGCCTTCATTTTCAAACTAATACCAAAAGAACGAATAATAACAGAACACTAAACACTGCCATAGAGCTCAGCTTTACATAGATGAGAAAGTAGATGTGAGAAATTAGTGTGTAATCAGAGGAATCCTTCAGCCACTAGAAGGAAGATAATAAACGCAGGCTCTAAAATGGATACCTCAAGGAATTAAATTATAAGGACATTGGTGAAACTATAATCAGAAATATAAAGCAGTGAAATCACTAATTCTGGAGAACAGTAAGGGGCTTATGGTTGTGGGTTACAAATAGGTTTATTTCTGTATGATTTTTTTAAACACATATATGATAGAACTTTAAGTGTGATATATAAATTGTAGTTGTATTTTTACAATTTTCTTGCCTGTAAATACATTTACTGAAAATTTTGGCACAACAAAAAGCACATCTGGAAGGTACATTTCTCTGTAAGCTAAAAATAGAAAGCAGGGAAACCTGAAGTATGTTATAGCTCTTGGAGACGCTCCTGAAGACTCCCGGAGTGTTTACAGTTCCAGCACACCTGAGCACTCATTCCCATGTCCCTGTAACTCTTTTGACTTCCTAGCTCCTGGGGTGTCACAGGGGTTGAGGATTATTCATCTGCTATTTCTAACACACATTTGGGTGAATGTCTTTGGAAGCACTTTATCTAAAGTCATTTAGTAGATAGCTCTTTCTCTTTGTTTGTAAAATGTCGATGGAAAGACTTTAAATGCCTACTCCGCGTCACCTTAGTCTACCATAGACAATTGGGACTGCACATCAGAATCATTTGTTTTGTCCTACAGGACCCTCTTTCTCTTGGCAGTTGACTCATTTATAATGTCAAATGGAAAGATGTCAATATTTAATGAGTAAAATTATATTTTATAAATGAACCCACGGGGATCCATTCAACAGCTAAGCGGGATCTCTATTCAGTTCCACAAACAACTTCCTGTGTTACCATCATTTCATAATTTCAGAAATGAATGAGCCCTAAACATTCGCATGCATTTATAGGTGTGGAAAATATATAAATAGCACGATCTTTATAAAACATGGTTTTATCACTGTCCAAGAAAGACTGAGTACAAAAGTCGAGTTAATAAGTATTTCAAATACAAAAGCAGTGAGCACATTCTTTTGTGAGCCAAGGGGAAAAACATAAAGGACACCAGGTAAAAGGGCATGGGGCAGTTGAGACAGTGGCCTTGGGAATCCAATCACAGAATCAGGAGGGTTTCACTATGGCTTGAGCAAACCACAAGTGACATATGACAGGAGATAAAGTAGGTGAGATGAATACAGTAATACCTCAATTCACAAATGCTTCTGTTCAATGTGGTTACCAAACAGAAGTATTTGGCAAGATTTTGCTTCCGTTTGCAAACCCCACACCTGGTGATGAAGAGGAACATGGCCACCTTCCCCAGAGTGATGGAACAAATTAAGTTCATAAATGAAACCACCACTGTACCTCCTATGTGCAAGACCTCCATAAAGTCCTCTGGATATGATAATTTATAGAATTGCACCAGATTTTAACACTTTTTTTAGAAAATAGGAAAAGAATGCTGAGAAAAAATCATGTAATAAAATTTATTTTAGGTAAAAAGTAATGATGATGAAAGTAATGAGAAAAGGATAAATGCATGAGATGTAAGCAATAAGTGCCTTGAAAAATGCAAATGGCTTTTAACTTAGTTATCACACAGTCAGAGAAGGAAAGGAAACATAAAGATAGAAAAGTAAAGAAATAAGTCAGAGTGGAAATGAAAATGTCCCATAGTAAAAATCAAAAAATATTCACCAATGCATATTTTAGTAATTAAGTGAAATTACAGATGAATAAAATATTCATAAAATATCCAAAAAATCATTTTCAATTTTAAATTCTAGCCTAATTTAAGAGACTATGCATATACATATATATATATATGTATATATATGTTTCATTTTACTGATTGTGACAGAGATTCCTTTCCTTTTCTCATCTAGGAACTAAACCCCAGGCCTTTGGATTGAGCTACATCTGTATCAGTCAGTATTTACTAGAAAAACAGATATAACACAAGATATACATGCATGTAAGATATACACGTTATAAGAATCTACAAGATCAGCTTACAGTGGCCGCCCAGAGTCGGATGAGGAAGAGTGTAGAGGGTCTATCTGCACACCCGAGACTGAAGGATTTAGTCGAAGGTCTGGAGCTCACTGCCGTGTCCCCTGCGAGTCCCTATCAGAAGGCCGATGGGTCTGCGATGGAGGCTGAAGAGTCTACACCGGGAGGCTAAAGGATCTTCACCGGAAGCTGAAGAGTCTGGGCCGGAAGCCAGGACATGACGTCCAAAGTGAAGGTGGAGACCGGAGCTTCTCTGAAGGAGCAGAAGCAGTGACCTTCCTCATTTCCCCTTCATACCATCCAGGTGACAAGCTACCCTAGCGTGAGTTTTCTACACACTAGAGTGTAGACTTGCTGAGCAGGTTTAGTTGAGTTTCTCTTAACTAAACTTCTCAAGTTGATACAATCAATCAACCATCACAACATCCCTAGACCTTTAGGATTATTTTTTAATTTTGAGACAAAGTGCCATTAAGTCACTAAGTTTCCCAGGATGGCTGAGCTCAAAATTTTGAACCTCCTGCCTTAGTCCACGAGAGTGAATGGCAGGCATGCATTACATGCCTGTGTCAGAGCTTAATATTTCAACATAATGATATTTAAGGATCCTTATTAGTGAGGAAGTATTTAAAGGAATTTAACAAAAACTATATTTAAAGTAATTTTTGACATGTATTTGCAAAGAAAAGTATCTCTTTAATAATATTTTACTAAGTCGTATTTCTATGAATTTAAACTTAAAGTTCCCATTTTCAACAGTTTATAGCATGGTTGATAAAAGAATATAGAGCTTAACTGTTTAAACTTACATCTTACAGCACATCAACTCATCTGTGAAGCAGGTTGCCTTTGTGTGATTAGAAGGAAAAGTTTAAAGAAGAGAAAAGAAAGATGGTAATATTCTCTTATTTTCCTTAAAGCTATTAAAATGAACACTTCAAAGTCATACGTCAGAACTTGAAAAATAAATCTATTCTAGAACATACAGTCTGAGAATAAATATACAGTTATAGAGAACCACATAGATAAATAATTTCAATGCTCCAGGGATCAGAATTTTCCGTTCTGAAAAATATTTCTGATAATAAGTAAATATTTCCCCAAATATTATAAGAAATAACACATTAATTCCAAAAGCAGGATGATATGACTGAATTTCAAATATCAGTTTTGAACAAATAATGATATTTTACTTTTCTTACATTGATTTTGTGAGTAAAGTGATCTCCACTGTGTATGTTCAAGTCCTCCACTTTAACTACGAAGACAGAAACGTTCCTGTGCCATCTGTGAGCTCTGAGAATTGTTTGGATCATGTTTCTCTCATAATCTTTTCCAGGAACATATTCGCAGCCCTCTCCTGTAGTATTTCAGCCTAGCAAGCCAAAGGCTCCAGGCAAACCAATGCACAGTTTTGGAACATTTCCTCTCAATATCGCCTTTGCTCTCAACTTTGAGCTCTGAATGCTCCACTCAGCAGAATGGATTGGTTTTATGTGGGTTCCTCCTCCTTGAGTCACCGTGTAGAAATGTCCTTGACCAAGGGGCCTGGGGAAAACACTGCTCTCACCTCCTTAGCTTCCCATTTCCTAAGCTTCATAGCCCCACATGGCCTATTGTCTGATGTCTGAAAAATATTCCATGACTTTTAACAATTTTTTTGGATATCCTTTTGTTGGCACATTTTAGGTGTACAATATAATGACATTCATCATTGGAAATATGCACCTTTACATACTCTCTTGGTTCTTATTTTCCCCCTTCCCCTGCCCTCCCTTCAACCCTTCCATCCCTCCCTATTTACAAAGACTTTGTTTCCATTTTTTCATTTTCTCATATTAATTCCATTCCCTTCTTTCTTTTCCCCTACCCCTCCCACTTCCCCTTCCCCTTTGCCCCTTTTCTTCCTATTTCACATTATCTATTATACTTTTTAGTCCTTATTTACACTTTGTTTCTCACACTAGAGAAACTGTTTGGTATTTACACGTGTCCTGTTTATTTCACTTAAGAGTACTGCCTCAATGTGCATCCATTTAGCCATAAATGTCTCTAATTTCTCATTTTTGATGGCTGAGTAGTACTCCATTTTATAAAAAAACACATTTTCTTGATCCAATCTCCAATTGATGGGCTTTTGGGCTGTTTCCAAGTTGTAGCTGTTACAAACTGTGCTGCTATGAACATGGGTGCACATATATCACTGTGGTATGATTCTTTTAATTCTTTGGGGAAGATACCCAGCAAGGGAATATCTGGGTCAAATGGGACTTCCAGTCCTAGTTCTTTGAGGTATCTCCATACTGATTTCCACAGTGGTTGCACCAATTTACACTTCTACCAACAGTGGAGCAGTGTTGTTCCTTCCCCACAGCCCGGCTAGCGTTTGTTGTTGGTTGATTTCATGATAGCAGCCATTCTTTCTGGAGTGAGGTGGAATCTCAGTGTTGTTTTCATTTGCATCTCTCACATGCCCAGTGATGTTGAACATTTTTCCATATGTTTATTTGCCATGTCTACTTCTTTGTGTGAGAAATGTCTGTTCATTTCAGATGCCCATTTTTGGATTGGGTCTTTAAATTTGAGAGGTCTGATTTTTTTTAAGTTCTTTATAGATTCGAGATAGTAGACCTTTGTCTGAGGGACCACTGGTGAAAATTTATTCCCACATTGTGGGTTGTCTCTTCACACTGCTGGTGGTTACTCTTGCTGTGCAGAAGTTTTTAGTAAGAAGAGATCCCACTTGTTGATTGTTTGTGCTAGTTCACGGGCAATGGAGGTTTTGTTCATAAAGTCTTTTCCTACCCCAATGTCTTGAAGAGTTCTACCTAAACTCTATTCCTGCCGGTTTAGAGTTTCTGTTTTTATATTTAGATTTTTAATCCATTTTGATTTTATATTAGTGCTTGGTGAGAGATACAGGTCTAGTTTTACTCTTTGGCAAGTAGAAACCCAATTTCTCCAGCACCATTTATTAAAGAGGCTATCTTTCCTCCAGTGAGGATGTTTGGCTCCTTTGTCAAAGATGAGGTGGCTGAGTGTGTCTGGAGTTGTTTCTGCATCTTCTAGTCTGTTCCACTGGTCCTCAGGTCTGTTTCTTTCCCAGTACCATGCTGTTTTTATCACAGTAGCTTTGTAGTATGGCTTCAAGTTGAGTTGTAATACCCTCTGCCCTGTCTCTGTTACCTAGAAATGCTTTTGCTATTCTGGGTCTCTTCTTGTTCCAAATGAATTTTTAGATTGTTTTCTCAAGGTCTATGAACTATGCTGCTGGGATTTCAATTGGGATTGCATTGAATCTATATAGCACTTTTGGAAGTATAGCCATTTTCACTATGTTGATCCTTCCTACCGAGGAGCAAGGGATGTCTTTCCATTTTCTGATATCCCCTTCAATATCTTTTTTTCAAAGTGCTATAATTTTCACAGAAAATTGATTTCTTTTGGTAGGTTAATTCCTAGGTATTTCAGTTTTTTGGATGCTAATGTGAAAGGAATTGTTTGCCCTATTTCTCTCTCAGTGATTCTGTCATTCGTGCAGAGGAAAGCTATAGATTTTTGCGTGTTGACCTTGTATCCAGCTACTATACTGACTTTGGTTATTAAGTCTAGAAGACTTTTGGTGGAGTTCTTGGGGTCTTCTATGTAGAGTATCATGTCATCTGCAAATAATGACAATTTGACTTTTTCATTTCCTATCTTTATTCCTTTTTTTTCTTTCTCTTGTCTAATTGCTGTGGCTAATGTTTCCAAAACTATACTGAATAGGAGTGGTGATAGTGGACATCTTTGTCTTGTTCCTGATTTTAGTGTGAAGGATTTCAGTTTTTGACCATTTAGTATGATATTGGCTGTTGATTTTTCATAGATGGCTTCTATCAGTTTGAGGTAGAGACCATCTATTCCAATTTTTTGTAGGGTTTTTATCATAAATGCATGTTGGATTTTGTCAAATGCTTTTTCTGCATCTATGGAGATAATCATATGGTTTTTGTCCTTGGCTCTATTGATATAGTGTATTACATTGATTGATTTTCGTATATTGAACCATCCCTGCATCCCTGGGATGAATCCCACTTGATCAGGGTGTATGATCTTCTTGATGATCTTCTGCATTCTGTTTGCCAGTATCTTATTAAAGATTTTTGCATCTATGTTCATTAGTGAGATTGGCCTATAGTTCTCTTTTTCAGTTGAGTCTTTCACTGCTTTGGGGATCAAGGTGATATTTGTTTCCAGGAATGATTTTGGGAGTATTGCTTCCCTTTTAATTTCGTTGAAGAGTTCAAACAGTGGTGGCAGTAGTTCCTCTCTAAATGTCTTGTAGAATTCAGCAGTGAAGCCATCAGGACTTGGGCTTTTCTTGGTTGGTAAGTTAATTACATTTTCAATTTCATTGATTGATATTTGGTTGTTTAGAATTTTTAGGTCTTCATTCAAATTTGTTAATTCATACGTGTCTAGGAATCTGTCCATTTCTTCTGTGCTTTCCATCTTACTGGCGTATAGGTTCTAGAAGTAGGTATTGATGATCCTCTGGATTTCTGCTGGGTTTTTTGTAATGTCACCCTTTTCATTCCTACTTGCATGGATCTGGGTTTTTTCTTTCCTTTTTCTGATAAGGTTGGCTAAGGGTTTGTTAATTTTGTTGATTCTTTCGAAGAACCAACTCTTGGCTTCATTGATTTTTTTGTATTGTTTTCTTAGTCTCTGTTGCATTGATTTCTGGCCTGATCTTTATAATTTCTTCCTTTCTGTGAACTTTGGGTTTGTCCTGCTCTTCTTTTTCTAGAAGATTGAGGTTCAGCATCATGTTGTTTAATTGGGCTCACTCTGTTTTCCTAATATGTGTATTCACTGCTATGAATTTCCCTCTTAAGACTGCTTTCATTGTGTCGCATAGATTCTGATATGTTGTATTGTCATTGTCATTTATTTGAAGGAACTGTCTGATTTCTCCTTAATTTCCTCTGTGACCCATTGGTTATTCAGAAGTGTGTTTGTAGGGAACAAGAAAAGGGGACATTAATAGAACCTCTGCAGTAAGTCCTAGTCTCCTGCGGCCACGGCAGCACAAGGCGAATTACAGGAAAGGTAGAAAAATGAGACTTTGAGAAGAAGCTGAGCTATGGATCTGATCAGTGCTGCTCTGGGTGGCAAAGACGAAAGCCCTCAGTTTATCACACCTTTTATTCAGTACATCAGGAGAAACAAATGTAACAAATGACTTACAGAGAGTTCAGTACATCCTGCATAAATGAAATTTAACAATCCAAGAACAAGGAGGAACTGAGTAGATGTTTGTTCCTCCCAGGATGTTTTCAGCTCCCAGGATGTTTCTTGTCCTTTAGAATCCCAGCATCACAGGATCTTTGAGGTCTCAGTTGTGACCAGAGGCCAATATGCAATTATGTCTCCGAATTCTATAGCTGGGCTGTAGGCAGGAGAACTAGGCTAACCAAATGAGTTTTCCCTAAAATTATGTAGCATTGCTCCCTACAGTGTGTTGTTCAATTTCCATGTGTTTATGAAATTCTGGCAATTTCTTTCGATACTGATCTCCAATTTCATCCCACTATGGTCTGATAATATACAGGGGATAATTTCAATTCCTTTGCACTTACCTGCATATGTTCTATGAGCGAGTATGTGGTCTATTTTTGAGAATGACCCGTGTGCAGCCAAAAAGAATGTGTATTCTGATTTTGTGGGGTGAAACACTCTGTAAACATCTGTTAGGTTCATATCTTCAGTAGTTTGAGTTCTAGTATTTCATTGCTTGTTTTTTGTCTAGTTGATCTATTTGTGACAATGGGGTACTGAGGTCCCCCACTACTATTGTATTGGTGGTTATATGATTTTTCATGTCCATTAATATTTGTTTTATATAGTTGGGTGCAGTAGTATTTGGTGCATAGATATTTATCATTGTCATATCTTCCTCTTGGATTGTTCTCTTTACAAGGATATAGTGTACATCTTTGTCTCTCTTCATCAGTGTGGATTTGAAATCCACTTGGTCTTCAAAGAGGATAGCTACTCCTGCTTTTTTTTCGGGTCCCATTGAATGGAGTATTGTTTTCCACCCTTTAACTTTCAGTCTATGAGTTTCTTTTTGAATTAGTGTGTTTCTTGTATGCAACATATTGTTGGATCTTACTTCTTGACCCATTCTGTCATTCTGTTTCTTTTGATTGGTGAGTTGAGACCATTAACATTGATGGCTATAACTGATATGTATTGAGTTATCAGTGTCATGACTTTTTGTTTTTGTTTGATCCTCCCCCTTTGCTTTTAATTTCTTGTTGTGCCAGGCAGATTCATTCTGCTGGGCTTCCTGGTGTTGTGATCCTCAATGTCTTTTCCTAGGATTTTGTCTAAAATTTTTTGGAGTGCTGGTTTGGTATTCATGAAGTTCCTAAGGTGTTCTTTGTCATGAAAGTATCTTATTTCACCATCAATTTTGAAAGATAGTTTTGCAGGGTGTATCAGTCTGGGTTGGAGGTTGCTTTCCTTTAGGGCTTGAAACACATCACTCCAAGCTCTTCTTGCCTTGAGCGTTTGCACTGAGAAGTCTGCTGTGATTCTGATGGGCTTTCCTTTGTATGTGATTTGTTTCTTTTCTCTAACTATTTGTAGAATTTTGTTCTTCTGTTGGGTTTCTGGAATTTTAACAATCATATGCCTATGTGTAGTTTTTTTTGATCAAGGCTAGTTTGAATCCTATATGCCTTGCTTATCTGTATGTCAAATTCTTTTCCCCTGCTTGGGAAGTTTTCTGCCATCACTTCTGTAAACAGTTTTTTATGTCATCTGCACTCTCTCCTGTTTCTTCATTGATGCCAATCAGTCTTATGTTATTTTTCTTTGCATCGTCTAGCAGCTACTGAATTGATTTCTCATGGTCCCTTACAATTTTAAAGAATTTTTTCTTTTCTTGGTCACTAATTGCAATCTTATCTTCTATATCTGAAATTCTGTCTTCACATTGGCTCGTCCTGCTGCATAGACTTTCAGTGGAATTTTTGATCTCCTGGAAATCTGTTTGCATCTGTTTTATGGATTCCATTTGTTTCCTATGTTGGCATTCCATCATGTTCCTCAGCTCCTCTATTTTTTTTAATCTGTGTCCTCTCTAGTTTTATTAATCATGTCTTGTCCTATGGGCACAATCTTTGCTGTTATGTGAGAAATTATTTCTGATTTCATTTTTCCACATCCTCTTTTGTTGTTAGTTCAGGGAGTCCAGGTGGTTGAGTGTCAGAGTGTTCTGTCTCGTTTCCCTTTCGGGTTGCTGTAGGTGATCTGGAAGTCTGGTTCTGTGGCTTGTTTACCTGTCTTCTCATTTTGATGGTCGGGGGGGAGGGGGGCGAGTAAGGCAGGTTTGTGTTCCTGGTGCCCAAGCAGCTCACCTCCCCTGGGCTTGGAGCCATGGCACACCTACCCAGAAGCTTCCTCTACACTGGGAGCCACAGCATGCCTACCAGGAAGCCTGCTGCTGCCTGGGAGCCATGTCATGCCCATCTGGAGGTCTCCTCTGGGCTCTACTTTTTACAATTTTGAAGATATTGGGAAAATGAAGATAACTCGGAACACTACTACAACTCAGATCTAGAAAGAAAATTGGTATGTTTACTTTTTGTTGCATTAAGTGTAGACAGGTACTTTTAATCAGTCATATAAAAATAATTGTTTCTAAAGTAGTGCCAAGGAGCATAATGCTTGAACACACATTCCTATACACATATGCAAACATACTTGGTCCTTAAAGTTAATATCAGTATAACCATTGAAATCATTTGCACTGTTAGCTGATGACATTGTAATACACAAAATATTTGGTAATTTTGATACCTTTTCTCTTTGTAAATTATAAAATCTCTTGTAGAATCACTAGAAAATGTACAAAAATAACATTGGAAGAGATTTAAAGATTTTTAAAAATTATGTATGATTTTAAAGTGATCTAACATGTATATAGATGAATTAATTCAAGGTTGAAGTATTTAAAAATCTTTTTTGCTCCTTTTATTATGCCTTTTATGAGAAAAATCATGAATTATAAAGAAAAGTAAAGCAGCCAGGTATGGTCACATATACCTGTAATCTCAGCACTCAGGAGGCTGAAACAGTAAGATCACCATGAATTTGAGGCCAGCTTGGTATACACAGTCAGTTTAAGACCAGCCTGAGCTACACAGTGAGACTCTGACTCAAAAAAAAAAAGGAAAGAAAAGAAAAGAAAAGATGAGGACTTGGAAACACAATTCTTCCCATGATTCTTTCCACAAACCAAATTGGACAAGAACCAAATCAAAATTCCTCATAAAGTCAACATTGAACCTAATCAATGAGTTTGATTTGGTTCTCATCCAATTCAGATTGCGAACAGAATCTTGGAAAGAATTAAGTTCATGAACCGAGGTACCACTACCAGACCCTATTGACAGCCTGATGTCAGCTTATTATTGATTTGGTAACATAAAAAAAATTCAAAAGAATCCTCAATTAATAATATAATAAATTAAATAGGCTTACACTGTGGAGTGAGATTTCTACCAGTAAAAGATATTATAAATACAGTACCATCATTCTTCCTTGCCACATACACTAACACATTCCAAAATATGCTCCAAATGTAAAAATTTCTTTTCCTCCTTTTGTCCTTACATCAGCACTTTCCAGTGAATTTAAAGTTTCTTTAAATGAATACAAAATGTGTTGGTATCTTTAAGGTAGCTGGTTAGGTAGAGTAGATAGTAGATAAGAGAGTCAGACAGATGTTATCTCACACAATATTTTGTGCCATCCCAAGGAAAGTTACTGGTTTTGACATTATAGATTGTAACAACTCCACTCCAGTGTATTAAGTACATTAAATAATCATATTTTTAGCTATAGCTCATACTTATGCCATACTTTATATTTATTACATGAGCCTACCTTAAATTTATAAATACGATTATGGAAGGGTTCTTATTTGAATTTCAAATAAAAGTGAGAAAGGGAAAATATTTTAGAATCCTCATAAACTTTATAAATTAACATAAATATTTCTGAAAATAAAGGGTGACCTATAGTCATGGTATTCAGAATTGAATGTGTTATCATTCAAAATTTGAGATAAATATATAAACACATTAAAAATTTTTATTACCAACTTAACTAGAAAATTCAAAAAGCTGTGTAGGCTGCCTGACAGGAGGCTCTGGGGAACAGAATGTTATTTATATGGAACTTGGCTGGTGTTGCTGCTTGCCTTGTGCCTGAGCAAAAGCCAAATGCTGTAGAATTTTATATCAGGAAACGCAACTTCCACAGACACTCAGCAATTGCAGGTGTGTGCTCTTGTCTCCTCTTGCCAAAGTTCCCTATTTTTATGAATTTTAAAATGCACTGTTTTATTGTTCCATTTTAGCAAATGAGATTTTTTGAAAGAGTAATTCCCAAATTAATTTCCCCACATCTAGTGAAAACATTGATTTAAAATGACCTACAATTTACTTATAATTTTTACTTAGTCAATGAAGTAAAATAAAACATTTAGTTTAATTTTATAAAAAATAAATAAATGCTCTGAATTGAACTTTTAAAGTTTAAACCATAATGTAAGGTAAATCATCATTTGTTTAAAAATTAAAACCATAATACTTGTATAGGTAATTTAAAGTGACAACAAAATATAGTGATGTATGAATTAAAAATTTAAAGATTCTTCTTTGTTATCTTAATCTAATTCTCAGCAGGTAAACAAAAAAGATTGTTGCAGCTAAACATTGTTAAGATTTTCTAATAAATTCCTTTGACTAAAATGCACATATGTCATGTTTCATGCCATTTTTCTTTTATCAGTTAGTAAATACTATGGAGACTTACTGTATACTCACTAGTATATAATAGGTAAGTTCTGATGCTTTATTTTGATATCTTTTTCCCTTCACATCCTTCCCTATCGTTTCCCTGATCTGCTTTACTTTGAGTGAAACTGACATTTTCCTACAGATTTTCTGGCTTCTCACTGGGTCCAGCATATCTGATTTCTTCCATAAATAAACACAAGATTGGACAATGGGCAGGCTAGAGAGGCCACGTACATCTTCCCTTGTCTCCTTTGTTGACCATTCTAGTGGCTGCCTCTCTATGGTTCTGATTCCTCATGCTTCTTCCCTTTTGTGGTCCCAGTACACATCTGCAAGACCAGTGCTGTTTCTTTACCAGTGGGAAACTCCACTCTCTCATATCTACTTTCATCAACTCTCCGTTTCCTCACCCAATCACTTTTTGCTGTTATTAACAATCGAGTTGTCACGTTCTGTTTTGTATGCCCTTTTAACTTCTTTATCACTTTATAACCAGTTGCCATATTAATTCTTATTTACCAAACTAAGTAGGATGCCTTTTGTTTTCTGACTGGACACCAATTTGTACAAACTGAAAAAGTAAAATCCAAACATGAAAAAATTAAATCTCCTTAGATAGCTATTTTTCAGGGGTAGACAGAGTAAGATCGGTGTTTTATATTTTCTTTTTCCACATATGATCTACAGTAGCCTCAACATCATTGATTGGACACTCCCTTTGAAAACTGTACTGCACAGGAACATATGCTATTAGATGTTATCCTACATAGGATTAGGCAACTTATTTGCTATTGTTTCTGACTTATTTTTAATACATTCACTAGTAATACAGACTTCTATGAATGCAGCATTATCATTTATTTTCATATCTCTTTTAACAAATATCTCACAAAATATTTTTTTTAAACTTTTACTAGATTTTATTTTTATTCACTCCTTACTTGATTACATGAATTGTAGGACCGACATACTAAGAATTGTGTTTAATTTGGTAACAAACCAACTTTAGAGTTTATTTTGTGAGAGATTGTCATCCTTCGTATACTTATTTCCCTGTACATGAATATTGGACAGGTGGTGTTATTGAAAAAATAGAGTCAATGTTTAAAATTTTAAAAATTATTATAGTAAAAAACACATTGCTGTTAACCCCCACAAAACCTTCCCCTTGACTTCAAACACATTATCTCATAATTCTTGCCACCTTCTGAAGCAGTTCTGGAAGTCCTTTTTCCTGCATGTCTTTAGTTACACTTTTGTGATGGTTTAGATGTCCTGAGTCAATTAAGAAAAGGTGCAAAAGGGAAGGGGAAGTTGGGGGGGGGGTAGGGGAAAGAAAAGAAGAGAATGGAATTAATATGAGAAAATGAAAAAATGGAAACAAAGTCTTTGTAAATAGAGGGGTGGAGGGGTAGAAGGGAGGACAGGGAAATGGGGAAAAAATAAGAATCAAGCTATATTATGTAAAGGTGCAAATCTCCAATGATGAATGTCATTATACTGTATACCAAAATTGTACCAAATAAAATTAATTTTTAAAAAACCAAAACTTTTATTTCTCATGGTCAGTTTGACTTTGAGGAAGAGCCAGAAGTTACATGGTGCCATTTTCAATGAATAAGGTGAATGAGAATACAATGTAATGATAGCTTTAGAAGCCTGCCTTTCCATTAGATGGCACTTGGTAATAATAGTGTGCAGTGTATTTTTGGTTAGACCTCATACAGACACCAAAGGGAACATTCAGATTTGCTTCAGAAAGTGGCACAATGATGGGATAAGTGTGTTCAAAGTGAAAGGGAGTATTTTGAGGGAGATTAATTGCAATGTGTCTTTTGCTGTAGAAAAGATTTAAATATTCACTATATATTTGGATCACTGCTCATGCATCTACATTTATTTGATTCTTCCATAAATGATTTACTTTTATATAAGTATGTACACATCACACGTAATTAGTTGCCTTATATATTTCTAATATTGTGAATTGATTGTATCACCAATTAAAATTCAAATTTATAGTCTCCCAAAAATGTAAATTACTGGTATATGAAATCATGATTTGATTTGTGTATTATAAAGTTTTAACTAAATATGTAATCATAGAGAACAATACAAATATTGAAATCTATAAAAATCCAAGCCCTTATTACCTGTATTGACACCTTACAGCAAAATTCATCCTCAAAATTAAGAACTAAATGTTTGCATCATTTTAAATTAATATGTAAATGAAAGTAATTAATAGCTACATACATGTGTGTAGACAAATATATTTACTTCTTAAATAATCATTGTTTTCCATATAAAGAATCTGTGTGTGTTTTTGTGTGTATCTGAAAAACATAAAACCTCTGGATAAAATTTTAACAACTGAGCTAAGATTTTTAACTTTAATGTTTTATATTTAAATAACTCATTATTTGACTAATACTATTATGTAATGGCTTAGTTGAGTAGCAACATAAAGTATGACAGAAGTTCCCTTTAGCGCTTCAACATATATAAATTTATTTTGTACTGTACTGAACTTAATATGATGTCAATTGTCAATCTGTCATTTCTTTTTATAATCTGATACTTTTCTTTTGATATATTTAACCAACATCACATTGTCATTAATGTTAGATACATTTTCTTCTGTGTATAGTTTCAGATTTATTTTTATTTTTTCTTTGTATTCAGAACTCATACTTCCTGATGATTCTTGATTTTCTTCACAGCTGAATAATTCACAAAACCTAGCCTTTCAAATTTTGTTTTTTCACTATTCCATCTTGTGACTCATCCTAGGAATCCTTGATGCTTTTTCAAGCTGTTAAATATGTCTTCCATTTCCTTTGACATTTTTCACATATTTTAAACATTGCGATATTTTTAACTGTGTTCATCGAAAATTTTAACAATTTGACATATTCCAGAGTAGATTTATTCTAACTATTGAAAATTTCAGTTTAATGTTTGGTTTCATATATATATATATAGCATTCATTTTATCTTTTTTTCTACCCATCTGTTAATTTTAGCCATCTACCTATATGGTTCTATATTTTCTTATTCTTTCACATGATACCATCCTTACTTTCTTTTGGCATACTTAATATACATGCACTAATTGTTTGATTTTCTTGATTGCCTATAAGAATTTTGTTCACAGTTTAATATGTGAAGTTTTAGCTGTCATAGAGATTCAGGTCCTATAGGAATCCTAAATCCTATCATTACCTTAAGAGCATATGGGATACAGTCTTTAAATAAAAAGGTATCCAAACTCAGATTCTAAGATAAGTCACTTAGAGGATGAACTTGAATATGTTTTTTAAATAACATAAAAGGATATAGGGTAGCTATAGACAATTTTTGTTGCCTAGGTTTGTACTATTTTCAAGATAAAGACAAAATTGTCAAGATGAGCATAATACCATAACACTTAAAAGTCCACTTGTGAATGTAAATATGTAAACTAAATTTAATTTGGCTGATTGTCTCTGGTTATTTATTGTAGGAATAAGGTTGTGATTGCGCAACACTTCAACATTAACAGTGTGCTTTTCATGGAGAGCATTTTGAAATCATTTTCTGTTGTTATTCCTGTGTTTATTGTTTAAACATTTTGAGTTTGAGTGCTTGAAAGGATGCTATTATAAATGATGGATGATGTTACTTTAGGAAAGCTGGAAAGTTATTGAGATGCTATACTTTACATTTTATTTGATGAAACTAAACAGATGATCTATGCAAAGCCTCATGTACAGCTAAGGAGAAAAACAGAGTGACATTAAGAAATACCATGTGTCAGCAGAAAGACATGGAAATTACTAGGTACGAGGCAACTGCAGCTTCAAACTTATCTAAGATTTTAGTCATCTAGAAAATGGGTAACCAGGTACTGACAGTCCTGGAGTATGTTTACAAGGGTAATGAAAAAACAAAAAGAATGTCCAAAGTGGATTTTGAAGTAGATTCCAGCAATTTGGAAAGAACAAATTGGTTAATTGAATGTGTATCTAATAAAGAGAGGCTTATCAGTATATCATAACTGATTATAAATAAAGATAATGTTGTCTTTACTACTTTCTAAAGCACACAACATAATTAAATTTACAATGGAAAAAAGATAATGTATTGATAAGAAAAAAATGACATTAATGCTCTCAATCATGATAAAGTAAAGTGGAATGGTGATGGGACTCAGTATAATAAAAAGTGAGGGATGTGATCTGGAAAATATAAAATAATCTCTAAAGCAAGTAAAATGCTTAATGATATAATTTAGGTAACTTTTCTCTCCAAGTCAAGGTGGCTAAGAGATATAAAATAATTTAAAATGTTAAAATTTAAAACCCTACTGAAAGTCTAATATAGTAACATCATCTGTTAACTTTCCATAGGTAAAGATGGATTTACTGTCTAATGTAATAGTCAGGTCTGAACACAATTCCCTGACAGGGAATCTCTCTTCTTGATGATGCAAAGTTATCCAGGTAATTGATCTAACAACTTTTTTATTGGTAACTCTACATCCACTTTTGCTTTCAAATCCAGATTTATACATTTAACAGTCTCATTGATGTGTGCATGTTAATGTCTTACAAGCATCTCAAATCTGAAATTTCCAAAATCAAATTTGACTTTCCATTCTCTACACTATATTCTCTCCTCTGGCTTCCTTGTCAGGCTACAAAAAACTACAATAGACCAATGGATTAATACTAATATGCAGCGAACATTTGGTTTTACTAAGTTATTTCTTAATCTTTCACTTTCAAGCAACTATCAAACTCTGTCCTTTTAAAGTCCAGAATATACTCAAATCCACCTCTTTACTTTATTCTATGCCCATTACCACATCCTCAACCATGCCTTCATTTCATTTGTCTACTATGCATAACAATTTTATAGCAGCAATTTCTTTCCTTCATCTACTCTTATTACTATAAAAGTTATAAATTAAACATTGCCCCATGATGCCTTCACAAAAATATCAGTGAAAAGTTAGCCTCTTGCTGTGTCTTACAAAGTCCTACATTGTGAAACTCTTGTTTACATTGACAAATCCAATTGTATTTGCTCTATGTGCTAAAGCTTTGTGTTTATTGCATGAAAATTAGAGGCTATGTCCTGGGGCTTACTGTGGGGTTTCTATTATTTAAGACAGAAGATGTTAGGTAGTTGGAAGTATCACATGACTCCTTAAGATCTTTTGTCATAGGTCTTAGTCACTTTTCTTATCACTGGGACACAATCTCAAACACCCCCACCTTAAAGGAGGAGAGGCTTATTTTGGCTGATAATTTTAGTGGTCTCCCTCCACGCACGGCTGGCTTGCTCCAAGGGAAAGTGGCAAGGTAGAAGAGCATGGCAGAGGACAGCTCTGGAACTGTCATCATGGGAACCAGGAAGAGGAGACCAATGGGAGGAGTCAGGGAGGGAGATATACTCTCCTAGCTTACACCTCCAGTGGCTGCCTCTAATCAGTTCCTATTCCTGATAGTGCACTTGGCTGCTAAGCTCATTAGTAGATGAATTCCCTGGTGAGCATAGCGCCCCCATGATCCAACCACCTAATAAAACCCGTCTCTGAAAGAATATGAGTTGGTGAGGACATTCTAGATTGAAACCACAATGCATTATCTGAACAATATTTTCATACTTAAATTTCTAGAATGGATCTAGAAATACTGTAAATATTTCAGACTATTTGCATCCGTAGTTTGCCCTGTTGAGAGGTCTTATGATTTGTCATGAACTTACACCATAATAACCAAAGACTATATTTTAAGATAAAACTATCTGTTAAATAAAATGAATTTATACCACAGATAACATAATCTTATAAGAAAAGACTCCATGTCCTTTGACCAAGACATAGAACCTCCTTAGCTCTTTCTCAAACAGTTTCTGACTAGGTCTCCATGGTATAATTCTGAGCATGGATTAGTTTTCCCTTAAAGGCTTTAAAAATAGTTTTTCCTCAATCATAGATATTTGCTTTTCTGAAAAAGCTTTGGGGACCATTACATCACTTAACTCACAAAGAACTGCCTAAGAAAAGATATTTTATTTCTATTGAACTCCTGCCATATCCTGTTGAGAAGGTTAACAGAAATATCAAGCTGTGATTACTATATTTCATGGGAATTACTACAGAAAAGATTCACTCCAAATTCTCATAAAAGTATCTTTTCATTTTGAAGTAAATTTTCTGTGTATTTGGATTTAAGTAAATTAATTAGATCAGTCTATATGGAAAAAAGTATTTAAAATCCCCAAAATACATAACTTTTACATGGAAACTATAAGTGTATAATCTTAAGAAAATTAATAAAAAATAAGCATTTCTGCATGAATTAAATTCCTCATATTACATGATATATTAATAGTATTTTTCTTGTTCATTTTGGAAAAGATCATAAAATTCTAGACAAAATTGAGATAAAAATAACTCCCTAAATTTTATGTTTGTTCCCAAATATAACAATAACCACAGTGGGATGGTAATAAATGAATTTTCAAATATGAATATTTAAAATCACTTGTAATATTTCAGCATAAACTTTGAAATAATTGGAATCAATATTAAATATATAGCCAATTAATCATCTTAAAACTGGCCCAAACATTAAGGTTAAATCATAGGTGGTATTTTGTGAATATTATTTGATAATTTTTGTCATGAAAACAAATAGAATTTAGGTATGTGTTAATCAAATTAAAGCCAATTATGTAGACCAAGATGTCTCCACCACTTACATGTAAGCCTATAACCTCCTGACCTATAATATCTAATATCATAATCATAATCATTTTTTCAACAAAAGGCTGACAGAAAACAGGGCAAAACAAATAGATAAACAAAAATGTATGTATGCAGTTTCTTTAAAAAACAAACCAATAAACAAATAGATAAATTATTTTCCTTGAAGTTTCGCAAATGTAAATATTATGTTATATTTGGATGAGACAGGCAAGCACTTTTAAAATCCAGCCTAACTCATGAGTGCTTGGGAAAAGATGGAGGAGTTAGTGACAAAAATTGCTGAGACACTGATAACATCCCATATTGAGACACCTTGAATCTTCATATTGGATTAAGATGTGTTTCTGTGTGTACTTGTGTGTTTGTGTGCATACATGTTTCTTCAATATCTCAACAAGACATAGCCAAGTATTGGAATATTTTAAAAAAAGGAAAGATATGGAAATTTCACAAGACAGAAACTTGGCAGGTAAAAAGGTGTATCGTAATGCTCTTGTCTCTCGCTTCCCATTTTGTCATGAGCAGCCTGGTTCTTCATCCATAAAATTGGTCTTTTCTTACTGAAGCCCTTCTATTGAGGGCTTAGTAGGAAATATAAATTCCAGTCTGTTCTAAACTGGAAATTCAAGTCAAATTTGAAAGGGTGTTAGAGAAACCCTGAACTTCAAAGGCCTCGGAGTCTAAAAATTTAGAATAATTGGCATAAAACACTGGGTGTGGGGGGAAGGGGTATTTCTAAGATTTGTTTTACCTTGAAAGCAAACAATAATGAACGCAAAGAAGAGTTAAAGTGGATCAATGAGTAACAAATTAAGCTCACTTAAAGTAGCTTACACCAGTGAATTTTGCACACTCTCCTTTTATCCCTCCAAGGTCACCTGGGGCTCTGGTGCATTCAGTAGTTGCACACACCCAATGGCCTAGGCTGATGGACCAGTCCATGGTCTAGAACACAGTCTAGAACACGTGGCAGAGGAGGAGACCCCATTAGAGAGCCTGCACCAGCATGAAATGCACCAGTGCCCATATTTCCCTGTATCTCTCAGCTCCTCAGCTAAAACTAACTACACAGCCCAAGCCAATCTCAAGGAGAGCCAGGAAGTAAGGAACACCAACAGAGTAGAAAAAGGTGGAGAGGCCAGAACAGCGACAAAACTCCTCCCTGTGTCCGTGCCACTCTCCCTACTGTCTGCAGGGAGAAGACCTTGTAGGAGGCTGACAATGTTGGAACAGCACAGCCGGGAATACACGAATACACCTCTCCCATGTGAAGGAGACTGTACTGAGAAAGACTGCCTGAGCTGGGAAAAATTATGGAGAATTAATATCTGCAATTCACACCTAAGTGATATACTGGCACTGTGCTTCATTTATTTCTCTGAAAATGAACAGAGAAATGAAACTAAATTTAGAGATACACATGTGGAGTGCACCTTAGTCTTTAGCTATTTGTGTACAAAGACAAGAAACTGGTAATTAAAGACATATAAAGTATCAGTACATTCTAAGCTTCCGATACTTTAAATAAAAACCATATTAAACAATTATCTGGGAAAGCATAAAGGCATAGATCGGATCTCTGAGAAAATGTACACTTGGGTTTTCTCTGTGAAAACATTGATATATTGGAAGCAAGCTCCAGAAATGTTTTTTATATACTGGATGTAAGGAAGCAGCCACCTCACCTGACTCAGTAGTACTAAAAAATAAACAAATAAATAAGTAAATGAAGTTATAAAAAATAAAAGAAAGGAAGGAATGCTGTTTGTTTCATTGCTGCTATTGAGGTTTCTACTCAGGGAGAAAGCAGGCAAAGGGTGGGAACAGAGGCGAGTTTTCCGAACTATTCGAGGAAAATGCAAAGAGGAAGCCATTCTGTACGATCGTCTTATAAAATAATATATGGCATTGATAAACTAAGGGGTTCTGAATTTTCCACCAGGAAAGCATCGCTGAAGGTTACCCTTGTACACTCCACTTGCATTTGTGTGCCCATCTTCATCTAGTTATTAAGAAGTGTAATTGCTAGGAAATTTGCATTCGGATTTCTATCATCCATCTTCTCTTCAGCATAGCTATATAGTTTCATGCCAACCAAAATGCATATCCTTTCCTAATTTATCTACAAACATGACTAAAGAAATTTGAAATTCCCTAATTAATGAGATAGAGGGACTTTTCTTATACTTATTCACTTTCATGTCCCTATTTTTGCAACATTTTTCAGTTATTTGAATGAATATGATATCATCAATTAGAAAAATTTCTTAGTATGATTTGACAGTTCATCCTTTGCAATGTCTATGTAAAAAGAATTCTTAACTGGGTACAACGGTGCATACCTGTCATCCCAGGAACTGTGAGCGTGAAGGAATTTTGTAAGTTTGAGCACATCATAGACATATTAGTGATATAACCCTGTTTCTAAATTTTAAAAAAATTTTAAACGAGGTAAAGATGTAACTCATCATGAAACCCCAAAGTTTAATGCCAGGTATTACATTAAAAAAGAAAATGCATTATTTCAGATTCATATACATAATTTCACCCTCCATTATGATATTATTATAGTCAAATTTATTAATATTTTAAATTACATAATTTTGTTTATTGAGTGTTATAGAGTTTAATCCTTACCTTAAATTCATAAATATATTCTACATGATTACCCTATTATAGTACTATATTAAAATAAAGTTATATAGCAAATGAATATATCATAAATCTGTTGCTAAATAGATGGCTATTAAATATCTAGGTTTTGAAAAGGAACTTGTTATATTGCTTCTAAAATTCATACAGACCAAGTATGTGTAAAAATTGAGTTTCAGTAACTGAAGAAAATATTCATTATCTGTGATTATTTTTCTATTCTCAGAATGAAAGTACAATGAAAATAAAATACAGCAAGTGTTAGCCTCCACGTAACAAAGTTATATTAATAATTGACAAAATGTAATATTTTACTGTTATGTACATTGAGCTTTATTTGTTGAAATATAAATTAGAAATTTTGGTTATTCTAGTATTTGAACAAAGCGAAAAATACCAACACTCTTTTGAAATATATGAATGTGTTTAAGGTAAATATATTAGAGTGGATGTCTGTGAAAAGCAGTAAATAAAGCAGAAGTAAATCAAGCTAATTTTTCTATATAACAAATTATTTTGAAAGAAATAAACAATACTTATGTTAGAAAATAAATGGATGAAAGATTCAGTGTATAGAATATCTAATTTGATGTGTATAGAATATCTAATTTGAATAATTCAGATTATTCATGTGGGTAGAGTGGTAATAGCTGTCTTGCCTACTTGCCTAGAAAATAAACATTTATAAAATTTAAAACCAGTAGCAAAACAAAACTTTTGACAAAATTCATTTAAACTAAAGCAAGCTATTAAAACAGATAATGTAAAGAAAAAACTGCACATACAGAAAACACTCAAAATCAGAAAGATTCAAGCTGAGCATCTCAATTTTAAAAGGAGTGAAGAGAAATGAGGTGAGGAGAATTAGGAAGGGAGCAGAGATATGGTTAGTGTTCTATGCCCCGATGCTACCCAATATTCTGCATGATTAATACAGAGTAGTAAAATGTATAAAATTATCTTCAGATTTCATGGATAAGGTGTATATGAAACAACTTAACTTTGTGTTTGGGTCCTATTGCTAGGATCTTATACATAAGACAGTATGCCAAAATCTAAAGAAAATCTGAAATTTAAAACACTCCTAGGCCCAAGAATATTGCAAAAAGAATAACCAACTTTATACAAGTGTCAAAGAACAAGGCATTGTGGCCAGAGGACTAAGACATATGACAGAAAAATGTAAATCAATGCAATGCTACTACCATAAAATATTTATATACGGTTTAAAAAGTGTAACTCTAAGAATTTAAACAATACACACATGCAAGGAAGAAAAAAATCTAAATGATATGGTTGTAATTAGTAATAGCAAGGAAATGAGTCAATCCTTGAGCACCAGCAAATAACAATTTCAAATAGGATAAGATGTTAAATTCTGTGTTTTATCATGAGTGGATGATAGATTGTACAGTTTGAACAACTCTATGGATGTATTTCTGAAGGTATTTCTTTAGCATTTGAATCTTTGGACTCAGCGAAATAGATTGCCTTCCCCAATGTAGCAGGAATCATCCAATCCATTGATGATCACCACCTTTTCCTACACTTTTAGCCTTCATGCAGCACTGAGATAACAAATTGCATTAGTTTAAGAGTTCTCAATGCTGCAATTCAGTCAATTACTAGCTGGAATTCAGGCTCCTGACAAAGATGGGACTTAATGCCTTTTTTCACTCCAAAAGACTCTTTGCAACCACCTTCCCTGGATTTGTTGCAAATGCAAATGTTGAAATACATGTACAAACATTCCTTGTTTAAGGACTGAGTTTCATTCCTGTGACTTTGCTAAATGAGGAATTGTACAAAGTATGTCATTATAATATTCAGAACAAAGAAATGGTCAAAGGAAACTCCAGCTCAATCATTTGGCTTATATTTGCATAACTCTTACATGCAGTACTGTAAGGTACAACAAAACATAAACTATACTGTACTGTACATTACAATCAGCAAAAATTACAGCACAGATATTCCTCATTTAACAACAAACCTGTTTAATGACTGCTCAGACTTACGACCAAGCCACTCTGTTTGGAGTTACAACCTGCCGCTTGGACTGACTACACATCTTTTTTTGTATAGTTCATCTTATGCAGTTTGCACATCTTGTTTATAGAGTCTCAGTGTCCTTTCGTACCGTATGCCCTGTTTACACAGTGCATGTATCAGTGTAGTCCTTATAAAAGCAACACAGTTCATGCTTTGACCTCCATATCATTTCCTCGCCATAATACCTGCATTACACTGTGATAAGTGATAAGTAGATATTTTGCATGATCAATAGGTTGTATGCATGTACTAATTTGCCAAAATCAAACTTTATTATGTATTACATATATACAGTAATAGAAGAAAAATACAAGCAGTTAATAATAACATCAAATTACAACTGAAGATCTTCCACATTGCACTGTTTTTGACTTACTGATTCTTATATTTTGCTGCACTATACATTTCAAAATAGAGCAATTCCAATCAAATGATAATCCTTAAGATACAAAGATGGTTCTTGATTCTAAATAACTCATATGGCTAAACATATCATACACAAATATGTAATGTCATATTTTAACATAAACCCAAGGAAAAAAACAATTCATAATTTTAAATAGTGGGAAGCTATTTAACTAAAACTTCTTCAGATACCCGAAAGCATCTCCATTTGGTTAAACTGACTCATCATCATTACCTTAAAATCAGAGTATTTTATAAAAGTTACTCCTTTCTCACTAGTCCCAACTTTAAATACAACTAACAGTGATGGGTAAAAAGGTAGTAAAAAAGGAATCATCTTCTTTATCCAGTCTCCAGTTGATGCGCAATTGGGCTGTTTCCAGTGTGTGTGTGTGTGTGTGTGTGTGTGTGTGTGTGTGTTTTAATGGAGTACTACTCTGCCATAAAGAACAAGGAACTAGAGACATTTGTAGCTAATTGGATGCATATTGAGGCCATAATCTTAAGTGAAATAAATAGGACACACTTGTGTAAATTCTGACTAGTTTCTCTGGTGTGAAAAACTAAAAGTGTAAATAAGGATTGAATTGCATAATTGATATTGTGAAATAAGAAGAAAAGTTTTAAAGGAGTAGGGGAAGTGGGAGAGGTAGGGGAAAGAAAAGCGAAAAGAAAAAATATGAGAAAAGGAAAAAATGGAAACAAAGTCTTTGTAAATAGGGAAGGATGGAGCGGGTGAAGGGAGGGCAGGGGAATGGGAAAAAGTTAAGAACCAAGATACATCATGTACAGGTATAAGATCCCAGTGATGAATGTAATTGTATTGTATACCTAAAATGTACCAATTTGGGTTGGGATTTAGCTCAGTGGTGCCACTGCCTGCCTCACAAGTGCAAGGTCCTGAGTTTGACCCCCCAGTACAAACAAACAAACAAATAAACACAACAAAATTTTAAAAACCAAGGAATAATAGCAATAAGATGTTGAAAATGACACATTATATTATAGAAAATATTTATATTTCTATAAATATAAAAGTCATCAAAATCACAATGAAGAATCTGATGCCAGCTTGCTCTCTTGAAAAAGTGCTTTTAAAGAATATAAAAGCTACATTTTATTGACTTGGCAGAAATGTTCATTAAGAAAAACGGATTACATGGCTTTACACCAGTGTTTAGATTGAGAAATCAAAGATTAATGGAGTGGACATTGGATATTAAATAAGAAATCATGCATCATAAAAAACCCTAATTTATGCTTTTTGACCAATTTCTCCCATCTCCAACTTCCCATAACCTCACCAGCCTATAGCAACTATTCTACTCTCTGCTCCTATGAGAATGATTCTTTAGCTTTTTCTCATGAGTGATATCATACTGCAGATGTCTCTCAGTCTCCAGAATATGTACCATGTCTTTTAGTTTCCTTCACACTACCACAAAAAGCAGAGGTTTTTCCTATTTTTAGTACTGGGAATTGAACACAAGGCCTTCAAACTGAGCTATGTCACAAGCTGTTTTATATTTTAATTTGAAAAAAGGTTTTGCTAAGTTACCCAGGCTGGATTCCCCTGAGTCAGCCTCCTAGGGTTCTGGGATTACAAATGTTCATCACAAGCCGATTTCTTAATATGGTTTACACATGCAGCAAAGTAATATTCTACAATAAAATGGAACTTTTTGGCACATATATACTGTATAAATAGTACTCTTGCATGTCTGTACCACAGAAATAATACTTCATTGCATGTACATATCACGATTTTTTTAACCTGTTTATGCAATCATACACACAACTTGATGACAGCAGCAAGGAAAAGATAATCAGATTTAAAAAATGGACAAAGGACCTGAATAGATATTGCTCAAAAGAAGCCATGAAAATGACCAACAGGTATGTAAAAAGCACAGCATATGTAAGCATACAGAAAATACAATTTAAAAGTACTTTGAGTTATCACATTATGCCAGTTAGAATGGTGACTATAAAAATCACAAGATAACAGCTATTGGTGTGGGTCGGGAGAAGAGGAAAACTTAGACCCTGATGTTGAAAATGTAAACTAGTACAGAACAAACATATTACGGTAAACAGTAGAGGTTCTTCTAAAATTTGAAAATAGAATTGATATATGATTCTGGTATTGAGGCTATAACCACATGAAATTGAATTGAGATGTCAAAGATAAGCACACATACTTTCATTACAGCACTATTCACAATTACCTAAACATACACTTTTGTGGTTGAATTCATGCATATATCTTTTCTTCATAAATTATGAATATTTACCTATTTTGATTCTGAAAGGCATGAATAATGTGATACTTATGAATATATCATACCAACTTGTTCAGGAAAAGTAGGTAATCTTCCCCTACATAAACATAGATGAGAAAAACGGCAAAAGGCCTCTGGACAGAAACATTACCATAGCTATAATCAAAAGACTGTATCTCATTAGCATTCAATTTTAGGTGAAACATAAAATACCAGAAAACACTAACTACAGTGTTTTCCAGAGAATTCCTTATTAAATTCAAATTATTAAGTTATGAACCAGAAGATATGTTTCCATTCAATTATTAAATAATGTACTCATATAATACAATGAAAAGAGATGCACAAATACAAAATATTTAGAAACAAAAACCACGTATAAATTTACCTACATGCAATCCTTATCTTGAAGTTCTTTCTTTTCTTTTATTGCTATTTATCTCAATCAACAAGTCTTGATGTATTTATTTTCTGAAAATCACAATGACTGCCTGTACTTTTCATGTTACATTTTCAGCTCAAGTAATTTTCACTGGCTATCTGGATATGTAGTTCCTGGTTCCCTTTTAAAGGTGGCTTAGGTATTTCTTTTCCATGTTGTTTTATTTTTAAGGGTGTTTACAAGATGTGTGACTTTTATAATGCTTCCTTGTATGTTCTCAACCTCTTTCCATTGGGAGGGCTAGATGTTGCAATAAAAGGTTTTTTTTGTTCTTCTTAAAACTAAAATTTTAAAAGAGTAGAAGGAAGTTCAGAGCAACTTTGGCATTTGTTATTTGAAGACTTTCCATAAAAGTCAGTAAATACAAAAGTAGTGAGCTAAAAGTATTATGTTGTTCTATTATCTTTTTATTCTGATATCAATATATCAAGCAACAGAAGCTCTGCACACCCGCTGACCCTCTGATCGCTCGGTCCGTCCTCACCGGGCTCCTCCCAGAGTCACGTGAAGTTGATGACCGGAATTCAACTAGCCCCACCCCCCACAGTTCTGTCGTTGAGCTCTAAGCCTGGCGGTGAGATCTGGTCTCTGCGTGAATCCACAGAGTCTCCAGGCCATCTTGGACCTCCTCTTCTGAGACGCCCCCTGTTACATTTTAAATAACCCTTACCTTAGTGTCAATTCTTTCTCATATTAAAGAAGTTGCAACTTTATCCTTTTGGCTAATGTTTCAGTGATACCTACAACTATTTTTCTTTTTAACTGCTTGTTTGATGTCAACCTTTCTTGTAAAACACAGCAGTTTTTGCTTATATATATAGTTTGATATTTTTATATTTTTACTAGAATATTATGCTATTTAGATATATTATATTGGGTTAAATATACCACTTATTCTATTTTCTAGTCATTTTATCTATTCATTTTGTTTCTTTTTGTCACTGGAAACTTATTTAGGATCATACATTTATTCTCAACAGTTAAACTTTCCTTCTACTTCCTTCATAGGTACATGTCTTTATTATTACTTTAGATTTTACCCTGAACTTAAATACAAAGCTTTGAATTTTAAATTAATCTTTTATTGCTCAACATCTTAAGACAGTAATTTATGGTACATTAATGTTAACTAAAATTAGCCTTTTTTTTTGGCTATTCCTTTGTTTAAATTACAACAGATTATGCATAGCATGAAATGATCCATGTTAACCATTACTGGTGTACAATTCAGAGGCATCAAGTACATTGTCATTCTTTCGCACCATCATTTTGACGGTCTTATTTCTTTTAGCATAGTAGCTTCAAGGTACATTCATAATGTTGATGTATTAGAATTTCATTCTTTTCAAGAACTGAATAATATTCAATTTATTAATATTAGTGTAGAAACATCTGATTTTAATGATTAGGATATATACCCAGGGTGCAATTGCTAGATCACATGATAATTCTGGTATTTCAAATCATTGTGCCATTTTGCAGAACATTTGCACCATTTTAGATTACCACTAAAAATGCACAAGGATTCCAGTAGCTCCATATACTTACCAATACATGTTATTTTGCTTTATTATCATAGTCATTTAATGGATATGAAGTAGTACTTCATTTTCATTATAGTAACATAATTCTATACATGTATTCTCTATCTCAAGTACATACCAGTTACCAGTCATTTATCTTTACCTGCAAAAGTATTTGTAATATTTCATTTTCCTCACTTCCACAATTTGATTTGTGATTTTATATCTTCAATTGCGAAAAAAAAATCTGTATTTCCCTTGGTATAGGCCTGCTCCCAAGTGTCTTAAGAATAACGACTAAACTTTATTTTTGAAAGACATATTAGCTAGGTATATCATAGGCTTTAATTATATTAATACTTTAAGAATGTCATTCCAGTTTTTGTCATGAATAGAATTTTATCCCTAAGAATGACAGAAAGATAATATTGTTTCACCATTGTTACTTAAAAAAAAATCTGAATGTAGCCCCAGTCTTCTGTTTCCTACCTCTTTCAAAAACTCAAACCCGATTTTCTAAATTATATGTTGTTACAGAGGGAGGCACTTTTTAACATCGAATTTTACATTTAGTTTACCATTGTTTAGCAATTTTAGAAAATTATTACCCAGTGCTTTCTAAGAACACTGGTTCTATGTCTTTCTCTTTTCTCCTTTTGAAATTCAAATTGCATATGTGTTAGCACTCCTGAGTTCCTTTTGTTTCTTTGTGATTGTTTTTCCTATTACCTTGTTACTATCTGTCTTTTACAAAAATATTGCTTGCTTCCAAGATACCATGTAGGAAAAATTATATCAGCATTTTTCGGGCTGTTTTATTTCCCAGCGCTTTGGACCTGTGATTTCAGCAGACACCCTGCAGCGTTGGATACCACTGGCATTTGTCATGAATTCAAATCTGCCTTCCTAGGTCTGTGTAACTACGGAAATTTCTGCTGAGCTTCTGCGACCCTTTCAGTTGTTGCATGCTTGTTTCCTGTGAGCCTCGCATTTTGCCTTCACACAGAAAATGACTCAAGAGTAAATTTGCAATTGGAGTTTGACACTCTCTTCCCGGTGATTTATTTCCTCTACATAATGCAGTCTGAACAACCCAAACACTTGTGGACCTTGAACTCCTACTTTGTCTCCATGGACCTTTAAATTTACCCACAACAGGGCCAGGGATTTAGCTCAGTGGTTCCTTGCAAGTGCAAGGACCCGAGTTCAATCACCAGTACCAAAAAAAAAAAAAAAAAAAGATAAAATAAAATAATCCACAACACACTCTCTCAAAAAAAGAAGAAAAAAAAAAAAGGACCAGCTTCCTGTTTGCGCTAAATTATCCTTCTGAAAATTGACAAATGTCTTAAGAAAGTGCAAGGCTACTGGAAGCATACATAACTATCTTTTACTGCTCTTCTCTTGGCATCTTGAACATTTACTGATCTTTGCTTCCAATACCTTCAAAACAGGACTTTTTTTTTCTATTTTATCAAGGTTGTGTTATTATATTGGGGAAAATAAGTTACACATTCCACAGCCGTACAAACCAATGTTACTCACGTATGTGCAGCGATTATTAAGTAACAGCATTCATGTACTTCACATATTTTCAAATCAATACTATGATATTGAAATTATTTAACATGCATATTTATTTAACATGCATATCGAAATTCTTCCACCAAAACTTTATATTGATATTTACATTTATGTTTCTATACCCTACTGTCATTTATTAGAGTTTGGCAGGTTTTATTATTTTATCTTGTACATAAAATCACTGAGAAATACTCCTCTCCTTTATCATCTCCTATGTCACTTTGAATGTATTTCCTCTTTCTAATGTTTCAAGCAGTCAGGAGTACATTTGTCTTTGCTGTCAGGACACTGTATAAATCCAACCAGAAGAAGTTAGGGTGACCGAATTATCTAATTTATGCCTAAACTTTCTGTACCAGACATAAATGCATGTGAGGTTTAGACCAAAGAAAATAGCCAGACATATGCCACTACATTACCTTGAAATCATTTAGCAGGGTTTTATCTGATTTCTACCATATTTTAAGTGAGAACTAATAAAAACATTAAAGTATTTTCTGATTTTGAAGTACAATCCTTATCAAATTAGAAATAAATCAAGAAGGAAACCAATTTACAAATATTCTAACTCTAACTTCAGAACTGGCATCAGTAAGAATACATATGTCATAGTACTTATAACCAGATGTCATTTCAAAAGTAAAAATTCTTAACTGAGGAAGATATATACCTGAAATCACTGATAGTTATTGTGATGATAGCAATAGTTTAAGAAAACACACTTTTGTATGTGTCATGGACAGATGGAATGAAAGCCTGAACACCCATAGGTGCTGAGAATGGCTTCTCATCTTCTGAAAATGAAATAGAAATGGGCATTATGCGCTGTGCTGGAGAAGGGTGAGTGATACCTATCATGCAGAAGCAGCTGCTGTCCTGATGGGATACCAGATCCTCAGAGTCACTTCCCCATGGCTGTATTGCAGAAGCTGTTTGGACAGCAAGAGGTATCTGCGAAATGATGAAAGAACTATTCCCCAAATGGACACTGTCCCTAATACCCCCTGGTTCTGTCCCAGGGAAGATTTATCCACTGAGCTCTTTAGGTTACCAAAAAATTTTCAAAATCTTATGAGTATGGGCTACCTGAAAGAAAATTATATTGGCCCCAAAAGTAATTTCATAAAAAGATGTTATTTGATCGGATGTGGATTTAGGTTCCAAGGTTACACACAAAGGAGCCCTTAGAATGTGAATTAATTGGTCCTACTTTAATTCTCATATTTAAGTTGGAAATAACTCCAAGTAAGTCTTATTTTTGGAAACAAATTATAGATTTTACATAACTATTTATGATTTTCAGAGGTTGAGAATAAGATTATATGGAGGTTATAACTTTGATTTTATGTCTTTCTATAGCAATGAGCATAGATTTTTAGCTAAATATTTGAATGAGAGATTTTGAAGAATGTTGCATGTGTCATCATTTGGATTAAGAATTTACTCTTAGCATGTGTACAGTGTGGAATGTAGATTTTGCATGCACCAACAGATTTTTCAGGGGTAAAATTTTGTACCTGGATTAATAAGGGTAGCAAATGTTGCATGAGGCATTCTACTTTTGCAGAAATAAGGACCCAAATCTATAACCATACTCTTGCTGTAACAGTACATTAACCCACTAAACTATAAATGTTTGTGAATTTTAAATTTCTTCACTCTTTTCTAATAACACTTAGCTTTAAAAACACATTTTACAGCTGTACAAAATTCTTCCCACCCTTGTCCTTTCCTTTATAACTTAATTATTTACTTTTTAAAATGTGTTAAAAACTAAGCCATATTAGCTGTATTCATCCTACACAAGGTGAGCATCATCATATTACTGTTTCCCACCTCCAACTCCTGTATTATTAGAATGATTTTAGGACAGTAACATGAATGGAACCATACACTCTTCTGACAACTGTGCATTCTTCTGAAATAACTCCTGAAGGGCTTGCTTGAGATTGTTTTAGACTTAATATTTCTTCATGGAACTGAAACCAGGGCCTTTGCACTGAGCTTCATCCTTGGCTCCCTTTAAATTTTTTTTTTAACATTTTTTTGGTACCAGGGATCGAACTCAGGTCCTTGTGCTTGAGAGCCAGGTGGCAGAACCACTGAGCTAAATCCCCAGCCCTTAAATTTTTATTTTGAGGTTGTTTTCCTTAAGTCACTAAGTTCATCAGGCTGAGCTTAGATTTTCAATATTCCTGTCTCACTTAGTCTCCTAGAGTTCCAACATTACAGTAGTGCACCACCACACCCAGCTCCAGGGAAATCTCTCTCTCTCTTTTTTTTTTTTTTTAATATAAGGACTACACACTAAAATAAAGATAGAGTATGGAATAGTCAATACTGAAAACAGTGACAGCCATTAATTATCATTAGCAAGTCATAATTTAAACGTGCTGTGCTTTTATATGGCTGGCAGTACAGTAGGTATACATACACTATCACCATAGATACATAAACAAGCTTTTGCAGAACAACATTATGATAACTACAACATCTCGGGGCAATATCAACACACTGTGGAAGTTCCACTGATGATGTCCGTTGTTGACAGAAACATAGTTATACAGCACACAATTGCAATTCTTGCTACTCTGAGTCTCTTTCTATTTTGTAATAAAAATTTTGTGACGTTTTTACAATATGGCGTTCTTCTTTGTCTGTCCTTTTGTACCCTACATTTTGTTAATAGTTTTATTCTCCTTGAGTAAATTTTCTCTTTACACTTAGTGCCATTTTTTCCCTTAGGGAATCTGCATTAAAATGCATGTGCATGCACACACACACACACACACACACACACACACGCACAACTACTTTTCTAGTTCTAATGTTCAAAAAAGGAGTAAAGAAGCCCAAAAATACATCCAAAATCTCCAAAGAGGCTCCTGAGTCGAGAAATGAATTTAAATGAAGATATAATCTCTTATTCAGTAATTAAAGCTTGGTTTTTCTATAGGAAATAATTTATTGATGGGTTGTATTGATATATATTTATATCCCTCAATAAACATTCAAAGTGATAATCTTTTTAAATTCTCTTATTAAATCATCACATTTTATTGCTCATTTCCCCAAATCATTAGACTGACATCCTTTTTGCTGTATGTTGAATGCTGTAGTATATCGAAGTTATATAATGTTGCACCTACCCATAACTCAAAATAATTGTAATTGAAGTTGTGCACATATATCACAGTATGCTTGGTATTGAATTTCTAAGTGATGAAAATGAATCCATTATGAATATAAATGTTACCGCTTGAGTTTTCCCCTTTCAAGGTATGTAACATTTTAACATAAAATCTCAATTCCTGAATTGTTACATTACTTGTTGCACTCTGTATATTTTCATAGATAATGAAGCTTCATCTTACTTTCTACTTAATACCTCGAAAATTATATTCTAGTATCATTTTATTGACTGAAATAATCACATGCAATAGCATTTTTCCTATATATATTCCCTGCTCTATAAAAGAATGTATTAGACTCAATTTGGTGTGTGACTTTAGCATTGCCAACTTTGGAGTTCTACTGCTTTTTTCACATCCAATAAAAGTAAACTGCCTCTCTAAAATATTAAATATTTTAAGCATCTAAACTATAATATATATGGACTCAATTGTATTATTATATTTTAAAAGATAATGAGAATGCTAGGGATTCTTTAACATATGTGTCATAGTCTATATATAAATTTTGATATAATATTCTGAATCTCATAGGGAATTTACATTTATTTCTCTCTCATTGATTTTCATGTCACTACTGTGTGTGATATATTGCCCAGAGAAATAACTTTTCTTTTTGGTAACTACTATTTAAACTTTCTCAGTTTCCTTTTCAATACCAATTCTTATGAGAAATATATTATTATCTTGTCTAGTAATGAAAACTTTTCTAGTACTTTCACTTTCCAGGTAATTGGTTACAGAATACTTGCCCATTCTAATGATGAGATTAGTTTTCACATTCATTTTGCCTTGCGGAAAAGCTGACCATGGGAGAAAAACTGAATTCTATTGGACTGAATAGTGAAGAGTCCTTCATATCTACAGTTTTTATACAGTGTCTCATTCTTTTGAAAGAGAGGGGAAAGGTACACTGTGGATATAGAAGGCACCGACTTTCAGGAATTTGGATACAAATGTGTGTTTCTATAGCAATTATCTTTTGGGAAACCAGAACCTACAGAGTTCTTTCAAAAATATTCCCATGCACAAGATCAGACTTTATGATAATTTAGTAGCCAGGATAAATTTTCATAAAACACAAGGATTACTTATTGTACAACGATACATGTTCTACACTTTATAATTAAAATCATAATTGAGAGTACAACCCAGAGAACAGCCTTTGGTATAACTGCTAAAAAGCAAAACACACAACCAAACAAACAAATTAAGAAAAAAATACGGAGCTGACATTAAATGATCAGGTTGCAAGTTTAAAAAGTATTATTTATAATTAAAACAAATTTTACTCACAGAAATTATTTGTTGAAATTTCTATCTACAAATTAATGAAGTTTACCTGTGTAACATCAAAGGTAGTAATTGTATTAAATCGCATAAATTAAGAGTATCACTGGAAATACCTAAATTTTGACATTTACAATTGAATTTCACTCACCATGAATCCATTAGATAAGAAAAATAAATTTGCGTAAGATCTACTCAGATCAGTTCCTAACTTTTACTAGTTTTCCAGATCTGTGATGACTCAAATACTTTCTTCATCTAAGAACTCATTTTAAAAAGTTTTTTATGTATAGTATACAGTATCTAGTTCTAAATGGAAGCATGCCATATTGTTTTTACCTTTCACCACCAGTAGCCTGGTATACCTGGTTCAAGAATTTTTGTGTCTGTTCTGTATTTATTAGTAAATAAATCCTGATTGTGATGAACACTAATTATTAGTCCTCTAAATAACTCTTTACTGAGTAATTCCAATGCACAACAGCATAAACTAAGGTTTTCTTAAGTCATTGCATACCTGACTTCTATTTCTGTAAAGTTGCTTTGAAAATACATTTTAAATTTAAGGGAATGACAAAGAGATCAGAGGAAATCCATTGATTGAGGAATAATAAATTTTGGAAGAAATGTCACTACCTGTCAACTCTAATATTCAGTTCTTTCCCAATTCTCTTAGCCCTGGAAGGTGTATAAGGATATAAGGTGCAGCTTAAAGGAATAGCAGTAGATGTTAAATCAAATGCAGCCCATTACCTTTCTGTTTTCTCATTTAAATTTATGGATTTTTGAATACCAAATTGCCTATGCATAAAAAGTACAGTGAAGGCATGATCACAGTGAAAATAGATTGTAAGAAATGATTTTATTTTATTTTGAAAATTAGGCCCAATGCTAAAAATGATTAATATGTTTTGAAGTATTATTATTGATCTATGTATACTAAATGTTCTTTATTGTTCATTATAATTGTTCTTGTTTTAGAAGTTCTATTTAATTGTTCATCACTTCAGTTTCAAAGTTTTAAGTGTTGAAAAAATTGCTTAGTAATTTCCAAAAATAGAATATAATTAATTATTAAAGCTGCAAATTTGAAATGGCTAGAAAAATGGTTATCTATTCATCTAAAAATGTCTCAATTTAAATTGTATTTAAATATCTAAAGTCAGATGTTACTCTATTCGAAATATATATAACATTTATAGTCACACTTTTCTTGAAATTTATATGTATAGCATAATCCAATAATATTATTTTTTGATATTGTTTAAAAGTACATATTAAATCTATACCTTGAAAATTAGCACACTGAGAGAAGATTGCATACTGTATCAGATATGATGGCTAATATGTAATTACAAAAAGTGAATAAATGTTGATTTATCAGTATTATTTTTCATTTGAATAAATCCTAACCTCTTTGTAAGGATAAATTATTATTTTCTGTAAACTCATAAACAAATATATTGCAAATATCACGTGTCCAAACAAACATATCTCTGTAATATAAATAACTAATACATTCAAAGTTTTGAAGATAAATTTTCCTGTCTATTGGAATTGAAGATAAATGGAGTTTAACAGGGTTCCAAATTACGTGCAGAAAAATCTTTGGTTTTGGATGCAGACAACAGAGAACTACACAGACTGAATAAAGAGTGTTGACTAGGGTAATGGACCAAAAGCTAGATTCAGCAGGGAAGAAAAATGTAAACAAAGAGGAGTGGAGAAATCAAGTTAAGAATTTGTACAGGAAAATGGGAGACTGAGGAAAATCTAAAGTCTCTTGGTGTCTGGACTTCATACCCACTGCTTATCTCTGTGATGGCTGTTAACGATCTGTCCTCATTAATTACACATTTATCTTGCAGGCAAAGCAAGTTGTCTCCTAATCTTGCATTATCCTTTAGTTAATCACAGTTGATTAATTTTATTGAGTGGCTCTAAAATACTTAGGACATTTTAGAGAAACAAAAAGAAATCTATAGTATAAAATGTCCTAAAACTTTATCAATAAATGGTTTTAAAATAAAAGTGACTAAATATAGATAGTTTGCAATATATTTTCTCTTCAAAGATTATTTGAAACAAATTGAATATAAAATTGTTACTATCATCATTTTGAGTGGTTGTTTATATGTTTTTTACATATTAATATATATGAAGCCTACAGTTATATAGGTTATATAAGTAAATATGACTAGCATATGTGTAGAAATAAAATGTTTAAAATATACACATTTTAATAACAGCAAAGGTATTCCAAATAAATATTTTATTTCCACAACATGATTTTCTGTAAACTAAACACAGACTTTTCAGTGGACAATTCTGATATGTTTTTATTTTTGCTTTATTCAAACATTTGGATAGGTTATGCATGATAATTCAATTCATGTATACAGTGTGCAACATGAAATCAGAGTATTTTCAATGTTTCCATTTTCTTAAACATATTTTAAATTTTTCATTAACTCATAATAATTATATATATTTACAGGATAGTGTTACATTTCAGTACATGTACCCAACATATTTGCTCATTGACATAGGTGATAGGTATTTTTTTCAGAAATATCTGTACAGAAATATGAAAATATTTTTCATGGAGCATTGTTTTCAAAAACTAAAAAATAAATGTGATATCACATGAGTAATTAGCAGGATTATGCAAACTATGATACTTTCATAAAGTATCAAAGGAAAATGCTAGAAAAGGAAGACAGCATAATACAAATGAACAATAGTTTTCATCTGCTCCTGTCAACTGGTTATAATTGCAATGAATGCGTGAACTTGAACCCAAGTCCCTAGAAACTACAAATATAACAGTAGCTGTAAGAGAGTTAGAAACACCAAAGAACAATGCTCCATTTCACATTTAAAGCTTCTTAAAATGTGAAGTAATACATTCATATTATGTTAATCATCTAAGCTTCTGTTAATTTTTTATAACAGTGTTGGGAAATTCAAATATGGGCTTTTGCATATAGATGATATATAATAAAGTAATGTTAGAATTCTACTTTATTATAAATTTGTTTATGTCTATCTAGTTTTCTCAATTTCTCACCTGGATATCCATCTTGTTGGCTAGATTTGGAAATTTTTCTGCAAACTATCAATGAACAATTTTTTATACCATTAGATTCTAACTCTACCTCTTTCTCTTATTCTAATAATCTTTAGGTTTTTTTCTCTTAAAGTCATTTTGAGCTCTCGGATAATCTAGTTGGGTCTTGTTTTTGTTTTAGTATCATGAGTAAACATTCTACTACATCAACCTTGTCCACAAAATCTGTTATTCTATCTTCTCACTGAGACGTACTAAAGCTTTCACTGAATTTTTCATTTTTAGGAATCTTTTTCATATTTTCTAACTCTGTGCTGTCATGTTCTTTCATATACCATATTTTCTTCCTGAATTCATTCAGCTCCTCATTGTTTTCTTCTTTAAATCTATTGATCATCTGACTAGTGGAATAATTCTATTGCTCACGTACATCTTCTTTATCTTGGTTGATCATCTTAGTAATTGATTCAGTAATTGATTCAGCCAGTGGTTTGTGTTTTCTTTGATCTCTTCTATCATTTTTACTGATTGTATTTTGATTTTATTATCTAGAAATTCAGTCACTTCTGTGTCTATGAGATCACCTTTGGGGGAATTTCAAGCTTTTGGAGGATATTTTGTGTCTTGTTTTCTCATGTGTCTTGCATTTGGGGAGTGAAGATTGGATTAGGGTTTGAGTCAAGTTGAACGTCATAGATGAGTTCACACAGAATTCTGTTGCAAAGCTGTGATGGTGTCTTTAGTAAGCTAATGTCTCCCTGTGACATGCCTTGGCTTTTGGTAGGACTCAGTGCCCGGGCACCGATTCACCTTGAACTTGGTCACCGAAGAACGTCCAGCCTGCCATGCGAATCCTGTGCCTGTGTGGTGGGCTCTTTGCTGCCCAGGGAGTTGTGCCAATTTGGGGGAGGAGGGGAAAAGATAGCAGCGCTGGGGTGATCACAGGTCGGGAAAGAGGAAGTTTGCTCTATTATGATGAAAGTGGACAGCCACTCCTCCTCTTGGTGGCCTTTCTCATTTTCCTCCTCCCTTTCTCACATCCAGTGACCTTCAGGAAATGCTGCAGCAGAAAATCAGCCTGAACATCCAGAACCATGTTTTTCTAGCCCTTTTAAGTGGGTTGCTTTCTTGACTTATTCTTCAGACAGTTCAGTATTGACATACATCCTTATTTTGGTATGTTCATTTTGTACTTTACAATTTTTTGTCGAAGGTGTTCATCAGCTCCAATAGTTTCACTTTTTAAAATTCTTGCCATGGTCTCTGTGTAATAACATTTCATCTCAAAATGACAGTTAAACTTTATCTTTTCCAATTTGAATGTCTGTATTTTGCTTGATTGGATTGGTGTAGATTTCCAGTAATATGTTGAATAAAATTGGTGAAAGCAGGCATTTTTGTCTTGTTCTAGATCTGATATAGAAAGCCTTCAGCTTTTTTCTGTTTATTCTGTGTCTTAGTTGCTTTCCTCAGTGCTCAGACAAAATACCCAAAACACAAAGTTAAAGGAGGAAAGCTTTATTTGGCTCGCAGTTTGTAGAGGTTTCAGTCCATAATCTGCTGACTCCAAGGCAGAGTGGCCATAGCAGAGGGGTACGGCAGAGGAGAAACTGTTCATGGCAGGCAGAAGGTAGTAAAGCAAACAAGGGACAAAATAAGCTTCTTTCTCTTTCTTTATTGCTTGTAGGCTACTGGGATTGGGGTAGTGCCAAACCAATAAGTGGATTGATTTAGTAATCGCCCACCCTTAATCCTGGTACCCTTGATCCTAGCATGGTGCCATGAATCAATCACATGCTCTGAATTCAGCTACCTCTGAAAAGCCTCAGCTATGACACCATGAGGCTTTGGAGGGACATTTAGACACAAGCTATAACAATATGTTAGATGTGACTTTCTTGTATGTGGAATTTATCAATTTAAGGAATTTTTATACCTAATTTATTCACAATAATTTTATGAACATATTTTGGATTTTTTTTAACGTGCCTTTTCTGCATTTACTGAGATAATCATGGTATTTGTCTTCATTCACTTGATGGGTTGTATTAAATTCATCATTTTGTGTATCTCGAAAAAGATTTGCATCCTTGGGTTAACTCCAATGGGATAATAGTGAATAATGGATTAATATGCTGCTGGATTCAAATTGCTAGTATTTTGTGGATTTTTTTTCATGAAAATTCATTAAAAGTATTGATATTTAGTTTTTTGTTATTATCTTTGTGTCCTCATCTGTTTTTAGAATTAGGTTAATATGGGACTCATAAAGTGAATTTGAGCAAATTTAATCCTTTTTCAAATTTTTGGAAGCATTTCAGAATAATTTATTGTTAGTTCTTCAAACATTTAAAATAACTCAACAGTAAAGGCCCAAGACCACAGGTTTTATTTCATGACAAATTTTTCCATTACTGAGTCAATATTATTACATTTTATTTGCCCAAATACTATCTTTTTCATAATTCAATTTTGGTAAGATGTACCTGTCAATGAGCTTGTTTATTCTAGCTTATTTGCATATTTAATGTAAAGGTGTTCATAATCATATTTGTACATCTCTTTTCTGTTGTGTTTTCTTTTTCTTCTCTGATGTATTTTTGAATATTTTCTCTTAGTCTAGTTAAGAATTTGTTTATATTTTTTTAAAAGCTCTTAATTTTGTTGATCTTTTGTATTATTTATAATCTCTTTATCATTTATATCAGCTCCTATCTTTATTATTTCTTCCTTCAGCTACTTTGGGGTTTGGTTTATAGTACTTGTTGAATGCCATCAGATTCTGTGTTACATCGATTATTTTAAATCTACTTTTTAATGTAGGCATTGATTGCTATAATCTTCTGTTTTAGTATTGCTTTTGTTATGTAGGTTTTGACATGCTATATTTTTATTTTCATGAGATTTATAGCAAGAAATATTGGCCGAGGATTTAGCTCAGTGGTTCCAGCAACTCCCTCGCAAACACAAGGTCCCAAGTTTGATCGCTGGTATCGCCCCCCAAAAAGGAAAGAAATATTTATATCTCTTTTTTTCAGTTCTTCCTTGATCAACTTGTTTTTCAAGAGTAAGTTGTATAATTTTTACATATTTATAGGATTTCCAAAGTTTTTCTTCTTTCACTGATCTTTTACTGATGTCTTATTTCATTCCATTGTGGTCAGAAAGATATAATTTCAGATTTTAAAAACTTTACTGAGATTTCTTTTCCGGTCTTCTAAGATTTTTCTTGATGAATTTCCCACCTGCAAAAGAGAACAATGTGCATTTTGTAGATGTTGGATGGAATGTTTTGTAGATGTTTTATAGGTCCACTTAATCTAAGGTGCATCATAATTCTGCTATTTTGTTTTGTTTTGTTTTTGTGTCTGGAAAATTTGTCCACTGCTGAAAGTGGGGTCAAATATGCACTACTTATGATTGTACTTGAGCTAATCTCTCCCTTCATTTTTATAGATATTTGATTGATTGATTTGGGTGTTCTGATATTGGGTGAATATATATTTAGAATTATGCTCTCTTGCTAAATTGACTCCTTTATCATTGTTTAATGACACTTTTTAATGTTTTTTATTTAAAGAGTATTTCACTTAAATATTATAACTACTTTCTTTTAAATTTCATGTGCAAATTGACAGATACAGTAGAGTAGCTGGATATGAGGTAAACACTCAAAAATCAATAGCCTTCTTGTACACAAATAACAGTCTCACTGAGAAAGAAATTAGAGAAATAATTCCTTTTACAATAGCATCCAAAAAAATGAAATATCTATGAATCAGTCTAACGAAGGAAGCACAAGACCTCTACATTAAGAACTTCAACACTCTGAAAAAAGAGATCGAAGAGAAATAAGAAAATGGAAAGACATATCTTGTTCCTCGGTACAAAGAACCAATATAGTGAAAATGGCCATACTTCCAAAGCTGCTATACAGATTCAATGCAAAACTGATTGAAATCCCAACAGTATATTTCACAGATCTAGAGAAAACAATCCAAAAATTTGTTTGGAGCCAGAAAAGACCTAGAATAGCAAAAGCAATTTTAGGCAACAGAGACATGGCAGGGGTATCACAATCCCCAACTTGAAACTATATTACAAAGCTACTGTGATAAATACAGCACTGTGCTGGCAAAGAAACAGACTGAAGGATCAGTGGAATAGATTAGAAGATGCAGAAACAACTCCAGATGTACTCAGCTACCTCATCATTGACAAAGGAGCCAACCATCCTCACTGGAGGAAAGATAGCCTTTTTAATAAATGGTGTTGGAGGGGCCGGGGATTTAGCTCAGTGGTTTTGCCACCTGCTGCACATGCGCAAGGACCCGAGTTTGATCCCTGGTACCAAAAAAAGTAAATAAATGGTGTATGAAAAACTGGATTTCAACTTGCCAGAGATTAAAACTAGACCCCTATCTTTCGCCATTCACTAAACTAAAATTGAAGTGGATCAAAGATCTAAATATTAAGACAGAAACACTAAACTTGTTGGAAGATAAGTTAGGTAGAACTCTTGAAGACATTGGCATAGGAAAAATCTTTATGAACTAACCCTCAGTAGCACGGGAGCTAGCACAAAGAATCAACAATTGGTATCTCATCTTATTAAAAAGCTTCTGCACTGCAAGAGAAACCACCAACAGAGCTAAGAGACAACCTAAAATGTGGGGAAAAAACTTACTAGCTGCTCCTCAGACAAAGGTCCACTATCTAGAATATATAAAGAACTTTTAAAAAATCAGACTCCCCAAATATAAAGACCCAATTCAAAAATGGGCATCTGAAATTAGCAGACATTTCTCAGACAAAGAAGTAAAGGCAGCCAATAAGCTTATGAAAAAATGTTCAACATCACTGGTCATTTGAGAGATGCAGATGAAAACAACACTGAGATTCCACTTCACCCCATTAAAAATAGCTGTTATCAAGAAATCAGCCAATAACAAATGCTGGCAGGGTTGTTGCGAGAAAAGAACCCTTCTTCATTGTTGGTGTGAATGCAGACTGATGCCAGCACTGTGGAAATCAATATGGAGATACCTCAAACTACTAGGATTAGAAGTCCCATTTGACCCAGCTATTTCTCTTCTGGGTATCTTCCCAAAAGAATTAAAAGAATCATACCACAGTGATATATGCTCACTCATGTTTATAGTGGAATAGTTTGTAATAGCTAAAATTTGGAAACAGCCCAAATGCCAGTCAACTGGAGATTGGATAAAGAAGTTGTGGTTTTTCTATAAAATGGTGTACTACTCAGCCATAAAGAATGAGAAACTAGAGACATTTATAGCTAAGTGGGTACACATTGAGGCCATACTCTTAAGTGAAATAAATAGGACAGACATGTGTAAATACTGAATAGTTTATCTGGTGTGAAAAGCTAAAACTGTAAACAAGGATCAAAATGTATAATTGATATTGTGAAATAGGAAGAAAAAGTCTAAAGGAGTAGGAGAAGTGGGAGGGGTAGGGGAAAGGAAAGAAGGGAAAAGAAAAAAATACAAGAAAAGGAAAAAAATTGAAAAAAAGTCTTTGTAAATAGAGAAGCGAGGAGGGCATGAAGGAAGGGCAAGGGAATGGGGAAAAAATAAGAACCAAGATACAACATGTCCAGGTACAAGATCCCAATGATTAATGTAATTGTATTGTGTACCTAAAATGTACCAATAAACTTAATGAAAAAAAATTTCATGTGCAAAAAAAATAAATAAATTTCATGTGCATGTAATACCTTATTCCATCCCTTCACTTATATTCTGTGAGTGTTCTTAGAGATGAGCTTAGTTTCTGGTAAGAATTATATACCTGAGTCTTGCTTTTGTGGTAGTGTTGTTTTTGTGTTCAGTCTACATATATTAATGTAGAATTTAATCCATTTCTATTTAATGTAATTACTGATAGATTTTAGTAAAGCAATTTTGTAACCTGTTTTCTAGATTTTTATAGTCCTTTTCTTCTCTTTCAGTCTTCATTTTCATTGGTACTGCATTTTAATGCCTTGCTTATTATTTTTGATTTATCTATTACAGATTTTTGTTTTGTGGTTATCATAAGAATCAAGAAAATCATCTCTTGCTTATAACAATGTATATTGAAATAAGAGCAACTTATCATGGTCATAAAGATAAGAAACAAAAAATTTAAGGTATACTAATTAAAAATTATATATTAAACTATTTCTCCTCATGCCTTCAATTTGCCACTTTTTACATCTTTCTATGCTTCCTATCAACATAATTCTGTTGACATTATTTCATTTATTCTTCACATTAAGATTTGGTTTATGCATCAAATTTTACTGTTAGAACATTTTGAATTTTCTTCATACACTTTCCAGTGAGCTTTACATCTTTCATGTTTTCTCTTCATTCATTAGTGTGTTTTTTATATTCAGTTCAAAGAATTATTTCATATAGATTAGACATAGTGGTAATAAGATCTTGCTGCATGTCAGTCTGAGAATATCATTATCCCTCCATTTCCAAAGCTGGATACAATATTCTTTATTGAGAGTGCCTACCCTTATCCACTGTGAAAATATCACGTCCTGCTTGCTTAGTCTGCAAGATTTTTGCTGGGTGGAATAGAAGTCTGATTCACTGGAGTTGCCATTGTCTGCCAGGCACCAAGGGAGGTTCAAAAGCTCTGTCCATTGTCCTTGGTCTAGGGGAATGGGGAACCTGCTGGACACCAAACATCATCAGCCAAGAATGGAGTTCCAAGGCAAAGTACTTTTCTGACTTTCCTGTCCTATGTTCTAGTTTCTGGAGTTCAAATTGCACGAGGTCTGAGCCCACCATCCTCTCCCCAAAGAGACAAAATGTTTTCTCTACATGAATCGCACCTGAGGCTTTGTGTCCTGTTTACCACCCAGGCCTAACCACAGCATTCTTCCTTCCAGTGGACCCTAGCCACAGCGCCCACCAATGAGACTCATAGGAGAGATGTCCCTGGCGCCCATCCCCTCCCTGGAACCATACTCTGCTAGCTCAAATCCCCACTTCTCCTTCCCAATAAAAGGCTGCTTCCTCTGACATTCAGGGCCAACTCCTGGACTCATGACCCAGGTGTATAAACACATGTATTTATATATGTAATAACACAAGTATGATATATAAATATTATATATAAATATTGTATAATAGTATAAAACACATAAATATAAATATATAATATATAAACGCATGTGATATATAAATATTATATTCAACCATGTCTATATACTATATAACATAAATGTAATAAATATATATGACATACAAAATTTATACATAATATGTGAATGTATAATATAAATAAAATGTATATATAAATAAAGTTTTATATAATATAAGCATAAATAATATAATATATAAAATGTAATAGTTAACTAGATTATTCTATAGTTAATTTTATTGAATAAATTCTTTATTCTATATCAACTATATTTTTTTTGAGGGTCAAAGGTCTTTACATAAGGAGCCTGTGACAACAAATCCTGTACAGGGGAAAGGTTAGGGTCCAGATCCGTTGTTTCAGCCTCGAGACTCCAAGGACCACACCGTTGACCCACAGCAGCTGGTCCCCACGCTTGAGGTCAGCCAGGTCTCTGGGGAGGACGCATGAGATGTAGATGGGTGAGCTCTGCTCTTTCCTCCCATGACGTTGAAGCCCAGCCCCTCCTCTGTCTTGGGGAGCTCCACCGCCCTGGGATGTGTGTGACTCTCACTGGCCGTGAGGGCAGCCACTGTGGCCTTCGCCGTGGCGTGAGCCCGGATCTCAGCGCTGCCTGTGGTGCCCAGCGTGTCAGAGAGCGCATGGCTGAGCAGAGGCCACTCTGCAGAACCTGCTGGAGAGCCTGCAGCTTCTGGGGTCGCCCGAGGCGAGGGCACAGAGGCCAGGGAGAGAGGCAGTGAGAGAAAGATGGAGTCAGGGCGGAAGATGTATAATAACAATTTATAATGAGTTTATAATGATGATTTATAGTAATTTTGGAAAATTAATACAAATTAATGTTCTTGAGAAAATGTAACATAGAATTTTGTTGTAGTCCTCTTCCATAAAATTGCTATAGCCTTCCTCAATAAAATTAAATGAGTATTACAAAATGCAGGCACTGCGTCAAAACATGGCATTTAATAATAATAGCAATTAACAGTGCATTATTATCTCCTAAATAATTTTCATTCCATTGATGAGACACATAATATTAAAACTAAATTTGATCATTTTTTAGGATGATAGCATGTATATGGCTGTATCCATCGATTTCACATTGCTACACACAAAATACCACAGGCAACTAACTTTTAAACATACAATATTTATTACACTCAAAGTCCTGAGAGTCAAGCCATGGCATTTAGTATGGTGAAGGCAGCAAATGCTGGTGCATAATGAGGGATGGGTGTACAGTAGCTAACTGTTCATACCTTGAACAGGGGCAGAAACAGCAAGATAGAGACACATCATCAAAGACATGCTTGCCATAACCTAAAGAACTTACTAACAGTTCCATCACATCCCAGTAGTGTCACTGTGGTCCCGTAGATCAAGCCTTGAACACGTGAGTTTTTGGAGGGTGTCCAATATCCAAACCATCAGAGTGGTCTCTAGCCAGCATGATGAAGACCAATTGGTTAAGCCTGCCAATGTAGCAGTTCAACTAGGTTAATTGAACTATGATAACCGAGCCTAAATGAGAGACACATGTATGTAACAACAATCATATATTAATGTTCAGAATAATTTTTCTTTTATGTTAGAGATATAAATCAGAGTTACATTGCTTAGTAAATGTAGAAGTAAACATAAGAATATCATTTCAAATTTAATTTCCACCATTAAAATTGTATTTAGAAAGAAAACAATAAAATGAGATTTGCAGACAAGGAAAGAAAAATTTATTGCTGTGAGAAATTTATCATTTTGCATAAGGAAATATGCCTTTCACACATGTAGTTTGATTTCTTCACCGCAATGATTCACCTAGAGTAGAGAATCATCATCTTTTGTTCTTCTTCTATCCCTAGAAAATATACATATTTTTGAAACCAGCATTTTGTCTACTCAAATGGAAACAAAAATCTAATTGGAATAATTCAATACATACAAACATGCCTTAATTCGAAATACAATAAAGTGTTTATTCATACATCTTGTCCTCATTTTATTGTTTCAGATTACATTTCTAAGAAGTCTTTCACCTTCACTTATGTTTGTGATTCTCTTTGATTCTGAAGAGACAGTAAAAAATATATATAATCTCAGACAATAAAATTGAATTTAATTAATGTGTTTGAGTTTTCACAAATGTGTTATAATTTTTGAAAAGTGTATGATCACAAAACTCATTTGATTAAACCACTCAGATGTAAAATTTCATAAATGGTTAGAATCTCATAAAATTTTGGAAGAATGAAAAATTGTTCATAATTAAAATGAAAATCTTTGCTTAATACATAATTCATTTTGCTATGGGACCAAATATTTACAAAGTATACTAATATAATGTTGAAAAGTGAGCCTAGAGATTATGTGACTTTTTTTATGATTGTAGACAAAGTCTGAAAAACACTGAATCACAGTATGTAGATTTTAAACAGAAAAACCCATTTAAAATACTTAATATTTACTGATGAATTCATTGCTGGAAAAACATGACTTTCATCTGTCCAAATCTATGTAAGTTTTGGTGAGTTTTATGCTGGAAATAATAACCTAAGTATGAGAATATTTTGTTTGTTTAATCTCTTTTTGTCTTTTTTCTTTTTCTATTTTTTTTTTTTTTTTTTTTTTGCTATTTCTTGCTCCAGACAAAATAATGAATTCTACTGAGCACATTCTGATTTGATCTGACTTATTCAAGAGCAGGTGCAAAAGAAGAAAAATTGAAAAGTAAAAATGACTTTGACTTGTTGGATTGCCATTTGCAGTTTTCTTAACAGAAATGTAGTTGGCTCTGCCTCCAAAAGATATTAAGAAAACCTAATGTAAAATGTGTGCAATTATGAGAATTTTGTTGATGTTGATGGTTATGCTTAAGTTCTTTTACCAGACAGCTTGGATATGATTCTCATCTCAAATACTTAGTTGTCTGTGTAGAGATGTAGACAATATGGCCTCTTTGATAATCTTTTTTTGTCAGAAGGAAGGGACAAATATCCTTCCTGCAAATATCAATAAAATATTAACATAATGGGCTATGTAATCGAATTTGGATAAGAGAGAAGAAGCCAAATACAGGGATTGATTGCGATCTGGAATCTGAGCAGCTGAGAAAGTAAGCTCCATATGTTGATTAATACTGTATAGCCAGAAACTACAATGTTTAAAATTTTGGAATATAGTGTTGTAAAAAGAAGCAAAGTTTTTGTTGTTCTTTGTTTGTTTTTGTTTCTTCATTTTTGTGTTTTTTTATCAGATTGTGAGAGAGATCTTGAAAAATAAAATGGAAAAATATTCATGGTTAGTAGGAAAAACAAACTAAATTTCAGATATCAAATCAACGGGCCTTCTAATTGTTTTAAAAACTGACTCCATGACCCAGCTAAAATGTGGATACTGATGACAAAAATTTGTGACATACAGAATTGAAACTTGATAGAGAAACAATTTTCATTAGACTAGCTGATAACGATGATGGAACATGAAGTCTGGGGCCTATAAATATGAATGGGCCTTTGGAATTAATGTGCTTCCAAAATCTCCCAGGAGACCCATAAAATTATTGGATAACAATCAATCTAGGCCTTCTGATTATAAATCAATTTTAAAAAATCAATTCTCCAGAGTCTGTATAAGCTATCATGTGATTTTTGTTTCATTTCTTTTAATATTTTTCAGTTCCCTAATCTCCTCAGATGAATATTAGCAATAACTTTTTCTATTATCCCAAGTACAGTTGATAACATAACCAAATAAAACAATTTATAAAAAATAAGCACAAGAGCTGGACATGGTAGCATATTCCTGTAATCCTAGCACTCTGGGAGACTGAAGTAGAAAGACTGTAAGTTCAAACCCAACCTGGGCCACTTATGGACTTAGAAAGAGCCTGCCTCAAAATAAAAATGATAAATAGAATTAAAATGTCTGGGGATATAACTTAGTGTGAATGCCCTGGGTTGAATACTCAGTATAGAGCCCCTCAAAAATGCGTGAGACATATCTCTATAATTTAAATATTTTTTCCCATTAAGTTTATTGGTACATTTTAGGTATAAAATACAGTTACATTCATCATTGTGATCTTGTACTATTACATGAGTATCTTGGTTCTTATTTTTTCCCCTTCCCTTGCCCTCCCTTCACCCCCTCCACCCTTCCCTATTTGCAAAGATTTTGTTTCAATTTTTTTCCTGTTCTCATATTTTTTCTTATTCCCTTTTTTCCTTTCCCCTACCCCTCCTACTTCCCCTGCTCCTTTAGACCATTTCTTCCTGTTACACAATATCAATTATACATTTTTAAAATTACAATATAAAGATCTATGAGACATTATCACAGATTTTACAGAATTTAAAAGGATATAGAAAGCATATTTCAAAAATCTGTTTTGAAATAAATTTGACAACTTCAAAGAAGAACCTTGGAAGACAAATTAATGAAACTAACTCTGGAGGAAATATAAAATTTGAATAGCACCTATTAAAGAAAGTGTATCCTAGCTTGAAAACCTACCTATATGACAACAGCAGGCTCATATACATTTTAACTGATAAATTATATCAAACAATTAAAGCAGAAAAAAGAAGGAACACTTCTCCCCTCATTTTAGGAAATCAACATTGAGCTAATCCTAAAACTGGATAAAGATAATAGAAGAAAAAAGTATGAACATAGATAGAAATTTGTTTAACAAAACAAACTATTAGAAGTCAGATCTAGCAGTGTGTAGAAAGTGGTTTTGTTATAGGGATGGCAGTGTTGGTTCAGCATTGGAAGATCCACCCCCAAAAGTCATCATTTAAACAGAGGAAAGGAAAAAGTCATATGATCCTGCCACTAGTTGGAGAAAAAGTATTGGACTAAATTCTACAGCTGTTCATGGTAAAAGCTATCAGGAGACTAGAAGTAGAACAGAACCTTCTCAAGTGATCAAAGACATGTACTCCATACTTCCAGTGAGAATGCCTTACATGAATGGAGAAGATACAATGCTTTCTTCCTAAGGTGGGGAACAAGGGCAGATATGCTTACTCTTTATCTGTCCATTAAACTTTGAAACCTAGGCCCCACCAAAATAGTCTGGCAATAAAATGACACAATTAGGATAGGATTGGCAAGGTAGAAGCAAAATCTTTATATGTAGATGAAATAGAGTACTGGGATTACAGGCACACAATACCATACCCAGCTTTTTTAAAAATTAATTTTATTTGACATTCATTATAAGGAATTTGTACTTATGCACAATACATCTTAATTATATTTTCCCATTCCCCTCCCCTCCATTCAATCTTTCCCATCTCCATAGACAACACTTTGTTTATATTGTTTTCCTTCCACTTTTTAAATTTTTAAAAATTCTTATTCTGTTCCTTCCCTTTCTTCTCTTCCCTATTTCCCTTCCCATTTGAACATTTTCTTCCTTATTCCCAATAGCTAGCTTCCATTTTGGTCCTTACTTACCCTTTGGGTTTTTCACACAGGCGAAGCAATGTGATATTTAAACATGTATGGGTGCATCTTGAGAACAAAATTTTAAGCAAAATAAATAAAACCATACTCAGCTTTTAAATCAGGGAAGATATAACTCCCTTCCTACCATTTTTCACCAAGTCCTAAGATTTTATATCTCAAGGTTGAAAATATGTTGAAAATTTTAATAATACTAAAAATTTTACTCTTAATTGACATGTGTTTACTGTATCATTCAATACATCGAGTACTATACATCTTTGAGATTTTCACAGAATACAATAATGAAAATTAATTTGAGATAAGCCTTTCACAGTGAAATTGTGCGTTACATATCGACTAAGACTCTAGTGTCTATATGAACTTCTAAGAAATTTCAACAATTTAATTTTAAAATTTAAAAAAGCATTCAAATAAAGTTAAATTTTACATTTATATTATATATTTAAATATCAGGACAAAAATGTCAACTATTTGTTAAATACTTTCACTTACATCTTCAAGTATGAGAAATGTATTTCTAGTGGGCATTATTAAAGGTGGTATAGTGTCCTCTACATTCATCTTCAATAGTTACATGAATAATTGGTACATTATCTACTGTCTAAAGGAATATTATGACATTACAGTCTCTCAAAGATCATGTCAAAATAGATTTGAGGAGAAACTGTCATTAATATTTAAAAAGTCTTCCTCCTAGATTATGAGAAGACAAAGCCAAAAGAATTAGAAATTAGTACCCATCTGTATTTTTCTTTTCTAGTCTAAACAGTGACAATGTAGATTGTGCAGTTTGGTCTTATTGTGATCAGCTACTCACTCAATAACTTTTTAATCAGTATCTCTAGCTGCTGTACTTGGAAATTCTTGACCGTGACTCAAGGTTTACATAACCCTCAATTTTAAATAGTTTAATAAACATACGAAATCATCTTAGACATTCTCTTACCAGAAGTATGCTTATTCCACATGTTGAATTATTATTAGAGGACGTTTGTTAGTAATTTTCATCATAAAAAGAACTAATTTCATATTCTTCCAAAGAATTTGATTATTAAAGTTCAATATTTGATGTTAATATTTGATTTGTCTAAGATAATATCATCATGCCATATTGCAGAATATTAATTTAATAAATTGTGATGTAGGCAAGTATAATTATATGAACACATATTACCTGTAATATTATGATTACAAAATTTTCTTTCCTGTGGTAAGATCACAGTTACTTTTCTACCTATGGTCCAAACACTTTCCTCTTCATCCCATGATATGTGTTTCAACTTGAATTAATACAAATTCTCATTAAATTGCATCATAAGCCTTCACAGAGATATTTTTATCCTTTTGTGGTTTAAAATGTATACTTTAAAACTATATTACATAATTTTCCTAATAGGTTGCTGTTTTCATCTGTTTCTCGGTAAAGGCAGTTATATGTTGTAAATTCATGGAGCATTCTTTCAATATTGTGATAAAATATTTAACAACCCTTTTGCGCTTGTCATGGGTGTTTTGGCTGCAAAGAACAGAAAAGTTATGAGAATGAGACCTTCAGATAGTAAAGGATTCATATCTGTAGAAGCAGAAGATAAATAGGAGCGTTGATTCCTGCTTTACAAAATGAAGTAAGGAAGAGAAAAAGAAAATACACAGTAATTCATTGAATATATAGAATGTTGTCAAATATATATATATATATATATATATAATCTCATATAATATGTATCATATAAAAATGAAGGTCATAGCCTGTATTTCTTTGTGAGATATGGCACACAGCATAAGCAATGTGGACTGTGGTTAGAAGATGCCCAGTCTTGAAAGTCATGCATTTGTCTTCCTTTGGAGTGGAAGAGATGATCATTTAGGTTACAGCATAGATGGTGACATAGGATCTTTCTTGGTTTCCATTGAGTCACTCATGGCTGGTATTTTCTTCCGTTTATTTTTTTGAATAGGTTCATCTTCTTGTCCCCTTTAAATATTCGTCTCCACTTTTCTGCCTTCTCTTTAAATTATATGATGTAAATACCTGGAAATTGCATCGGTTAGCACTTCAGTTGATTTCCACATCTTTCTCTTGAGTGGAGAACTCACTTCTGAGCTCCGAAGTCGCACATTTAATAGCGTCTCCACCAGTGGCAGAATGTCTCTGGCACACTGGGCCCTGATCCTTCTCCCTTTCTTCCTTCTTCCTTCTTCCCTTTTGTCCTGACTGCCTCCCACCCTTCCCTTGTTCTTTCCTGCCCTCTCCTGCCCCTCTCCCTTTCTTTTACCCTTCCTATTTCTTTTCCCCCTTACCTCCTTCCTTCCAATTCCTTTCACCAAGCACTGTTTGAGGGGTAGAGTTTGTACTTTCACAAAAAACACACAGAATAAATTGGACCTCTGACAAATCCTCATTAATTCCAGCCAAAAAAACCCCCTCACAGCTTCACTGTCAAACACCCATTTTTCACACTTTTCGTCAGATTTTCTCTCCCTAAACACCTGCCAAGTTTTTCACATTCTTGAAAGTCTAGTTCAGTGCATTTTTTCATGCCTGTTCCTCTGCAGTATCCTCCTGTGAAATCTCGCTGCTGCCTGGACTATTACATCTTCCATTTATCTCCACACAGCTTCAGGAATTGCCTTGCAAAGATGCAAGTATAATCATGTAGTTCACTTGTTTAAAATCTTCAGAGATCCTACATAGACACAATCAGTTGTGTTATATAAGAAGAGGGGCTACTTGAATTTTCTTTTGACAATTATTCTGCCTTTCTTTTTTTGCTTCTGAAATTTACACGGGGCTATATATTACTGCCCTAAATTTTTCTTAGGGAGAATAGAAACTGCATGTCTAAAATGATTGAGAAATGACTTTCTATCACTTGGCTGAACACAAAGAGAGAATGTGATTTTCTATTTCTACTTCTACTTCTCTTTTCTGTATTATTTTCCTTATATTTGAAGTGTTAAAGGACAGTCAGATGAAGTTTCAAGAGATTCAAATTCAAGACAATGCCATTAAAATATATTGTTAAATGTTGGAAAACATATGTAATGTAATAGAGAATCACAATAAATTGCAGTAAATTTTTAAATTAGTTATTTGAATCTGTGCAGATTTACATTTATCTAATCATATAAACCTTGGAGAGTAACTTGAACGAGAGAATGAGGGTTCTGAAATCAATGTTTATGTAATGGTGAAAGGTTAAGCAATGAAGAAGCCTCCCATCTTCAAAACAGAACATAAGTCCTCAGTAGGTTCCTGCACACTCAGTTCAAGGAGTGCAGTCACCATTCAGACCCCAGTCTACCGAAGACTGACCACTGCTCGGATCTAAATGATCACCCAGTAACTCTAAGTATCTGAAATGTAAGAATTCTAGAATCTAAGAATATTTGCAAAGTTGAGCACAATCTTCTCATTTGAAGTGCATTGTTTTTTGGAAAGCTTTTGTCTCACTAGGAGAACTTGAAAAATTAGCACTAAAATCTCAAAGTATAAAAATAAATAAGTAAAAGTATAGGATGTGTTTCAAATTTATCTTTTAAATATTGAACATGTATGTTTTTATAAATTCATAGTGAATATTTCAGCAAACAATTTTTATTATATTTATAGGTTTAATTGCTGAATTTGCATGAATTCTTTAAATATTTTGGAATATTTCCTTGACAAATTTACAAACTTGTTCAATGAGAAACTGAAAACACTTTCAAATAATCAGAACAGTTTAATCTTACAGTAAAATAACTACAGTTTAAAATTTTAAAGGAAAAAACTATAGTCTAAAAATGACACTAATCTCATAAGAAATGTACACATAAAAATATTAATCAGGCCCCTGTAAAGTGGCTGACTTTATTTCATATAAAATTTACTTCACTTTTACTTGCAATCAAAAGATAAAACAAGGTACAGAAGATACTGAATCACCCCGCTGCAGACAGGCAGCCACCTGGTTCCACATTACAAAGACACAGAGGACACCAGACCACCAGACCAAGGTACCGAGTCCTGCTGCTCCCGGCCCAGAGGTAGGGGCTTCTGAGCCACCGTCCCACTGCTCCTGGCCCAGAGGAAGGGGCTTCCAGGCCACCATCCCTCCCACTGCTCCCGGCCCAGAGGGAGGGGCTTCTGAGCCACCATCCCACTGCTCCTGGTCCAGAGGAAGGGGTTTCCAGGCCACCATCCCTCCCGCTGCTCCCAGCCCACAGGAAAGGGCTTTTGGGTCACCATCCCTATCGCTGCTCCCAGCCCCTGTCCCACCTCACCCAGCTCAGAGAAGATAATCCCTGCAGGTGCTAACAGGCCCCGCCCCAGTTGAAATGAGAAAACACATAAATAAATCTCAAAACCAGACTTCCAGATCACCTACAGCAACCCCAAAGGGAAATGAGATGGAACACTCTGATACTCAACCATCTGGTCCCACTGAACCGGCAACAAAAGGGGATTGGGAAAAAAAGAAATCAGAAATAATTTCTCAGATAACAGGAGAAATTGTGCCCCTAGGGCAAGACATGATTAAGAAATCTAGAGAGGAGCTCAGGAACATGATGGAATCCCAATATAAGAAACAAATGGAATCCATAAAACAGATGCAAATAGATTTCCAGGACATGAAAAACTCCATTGAAAGTCTACACAGCAGAATGAGCCAATGTGAGGACAGAATTTCAGATATAGAAGATAAGATTGCAATTAGTGACCAGGAAAAAAAAATTGCTTCAAAATTATAAGGGAACATGAGAAATCAATCCAGCAGCTGCTAGATGATGCAAAGAAGAATAACACAAGACTGATTGGGCTCAATGAAGAAACAGGAGAAATTGGAGATAACATAAAAAAAACTCTTCTCAGAAATAATGGCAGAAAACATCCTAAGCAGGGGAAAAGAGCTTGACATACAGATAAGTGAGGCATATAGGACTCCAAATAGCCTTGATCAAAAAAAAAATCTACACATAAGCATATAATTGTTAAGATTCCAGAAACTCAACACAAGAACAAAGTTCTCCAAGCAATCAGAGAAAAGAAACAAATCACATACAAAGGAAAGCCCATCAGAATCACAGCAGACTTCTCAACACAAACTATCAAGGCAAGAAGAGCTTGGAGTGACATATTCCAAGCCCTAAAAGAAAACAGCCTCCAACCCAGATTGATGTACCCTGCAAAACTATCTTTCAAAATTGATGGAGAAATAAGATACTTTTGTGACAAAGAGCACCTTAGGAACTTCGTGAATACCAAACAAGCACTCCAAAGAATTTTACACAATATCCTAGGAACAGACATTGAGGATCACAACCCCAGGAGGCAAAGCAGAATGAACCCATCTGGCATGACAAGAAATTAAATGTAAAGGAAGAGAACCCAACAAAAAGAAAAAGTCATGGCAATGACAACTCAATACATTTCAGTTATAACCATCAATGTCAATGGTCTCAATTCACCAATCAAAAGAAATAGACTGGCAGAATGGGTCAAGAAGCAAAATCCTACAATATTCTGCATACAAGAAACACACTTAATTCAAAAGGAAACTCATAGACTGAAAGTTAAAGGGTGGAAAACAATACTCCATGTGACAGGAACCCAAACAAAAGCAGGAGTAGCTATCATCTTTGCAGATCAAGTAGATTTCAAACCAACACTGATTAAGAGAGACGAAGAAGGACACTATATCCTTGTAAAGGGAACAATCCAAGAGGAAGAGATGACAATCATAAATATCTATGCACCAAACTGTAGTGCACCCAACTATATAAAACAAATACTAACGGACATGAAAAGTCATATATGCACTAATACAATTGTAGTGGGGGACCTCAACACCCTACTGTCACAAATAGATAGATCAACTAGACTAAAAATAAGTAATGAAATACTAGAACTCAATTGAACTCTTGGACAAATGAACTTAACAGATGTTTACAGAGTCTTCCACCTCACAAAATCAGAATACACATTCTTCTCAGCTGCACATGGGTCATTCTCAAAAATAGACCACATACTCACACATAGAACATGTTTAAGTGCAAAGTAATTGAAGTTATCCCCTGTATATTATCAGACCATAGTGTGATGAAATTGGAGATCCATAGCAAAAGAAACTCAAAAAATTTCATAAACATGTGGAAATTGAACAACACACTTCTGAATAACCAATGGGTCACAGAGGAAATTAAAGAAGCAATCAGACAGTTCCTTCAATTAAATGCCAATTACAATACAACATATCGGAATATGTTCATCAATACCTACCTCCAGAACCTATATGCCAATAAGATGGAGAACACAGAAGAAATGGACAGATTCCTAGGTACATATGAATTACCAAAGTTGAACGAAGAAGACCTAAAAATTCTGAACAACCCAATATCAACCAATGAAATTGAAAATGTAATTAAAAACTTATCAACTAAGAAAAGCCAGGGCCCTGATGGCTTCACTACTGGATTCTACAAGACATTTAGAGAGGAACTGCTGCCACTACTGTTTAAACTCTTCAGTGAAATTGAAAGGGAAGCAATACTCCCAAATTCATTCCTGGAAGCAAGCATCACCTTGATCCCCAAGGCAGAGAAAGACCCAACTGAAAAAGAGAACTATAGGCCAATCTCACTAATGAACATTGATGCAAAAATCCTTAATAAGATACTGGCAAACAGAATGCAGAAGATCATCAAGAAGATCATACACCCTGATCAAGTGGGATTCATCCCAGGGATGCAGGGATGGTTCAATATATGAAAATCAATCAATGTAATACACTATATCAATAGAGCCAAGGACAAAAACCATATGATTATCTCCATAGATGCAGAAAAAGCATTTGACAAAATCCAACGTGCATTTATGGTAAAAATCCTACAAAAATTTGGAATAGATGGTCTCTACCTCAAACTGATAGAAGCCATCTATGAAAAACCAACAGCCAATATCATACTAAATGATCAAAAACTGAAATCCTTCACACTAAAATCAGGAACAAGACAAAGATGTCCACTATCACCACTCCTATTCAGTATAGTTTTGGAAACATTAGCCACAGCAATTAGACAAGAGAAAGAAAAAAAGGAATAAAGATAGGAAATGAAAAAGTCAAATATTCATTATTTGCAGATGACATGATACTCTACATAGAAGACCTCAAGAACTCCGCCAAAAGTCTTCTAGACTTAATAACCAAATTCAGTATAGTAGCTGGACACAGGGTCAACACGCAAAAATCTATAGCTTTCCTCTGCACGAAGGACAGAATCACTGAGAGAGAAATAGGGCAAATAATTCCTTTCACATTAGCATCCAAAAAACTGAAATACCTAGGAATTAACCTACCAAAAGAAATCAAATACCTCTTCTCTGAAAACTATGGCACTCTGAAAAGAGAGATTGAAGATGATATCAGAAAATGGACAGACATCCCCTGCTCCTGGGTAGGAAGGATTAATATAGTGAAAATGGCCATACTTCCAAAACTGCTATATAGATTTAATGCAATTCCAATTGAGATCCTAGCAGCATACTTCATAGACCTTGAGAAAACAATCCAAAAATTCATTTGGAGCAAGAAGAGACCCAGAATAGCAAAAGCAATGCTAGGTAACTGAGACATGGTAGGGGATATCACAATCCCCAACCTACAACTATACTACAAAGCTACTCAGCATGGTACTGGCAAAGAAACAGACTTGAGGACCAATGGAACAGATTAGAAGATGCAGAAACAACGCCAAACACACTCAGCCATCTCATCTTCCATAAAGGAGCCAAACACCCTCACTGGAGGAAAGATAGCCTCTTTAATAAATGGTGCTGGAAAAATTGGGCTTCAACTTGCCAAAGATTAAAACTAGACCTGTATCTCTCACCATGCACTAAACTAAAATCAAAATGGATTAAAGATCTAAATATTAAAATAGAAGCTCTGAACCAGTTGGAACAGAGTTTAGGTAGAATCCTTGAAGACATCAGTGTAGGAAAAGATTTTATGAACAAAAATTCAGTTGCCCGTGAACTAGCACAAACAACAAGTGTGATCTCTTCTTACTGAAAAGCTTCTTCACAGCAAGAGAAACCACCAGCAGTGTGAAGAGACAACCCATAATGTGGGAAAAAATCTTCACCTGCTCTTCCTCAGACAAAGGTCTACTATCTAGAATCTATAAAGAACTTAAAAAGATCAGACCTCCCAAATTTAAAGACCCAATCCAAAAATGGGCACCTGAAATGAACAGATGTTTCTCAAAAGAAGTAGAAATAGCAAATAAATACATGAAAAAATGTTCAACATCACTGGTCATTCGAGAGATGCAAATGAAAACAACACTGAGATTCCACTTCACTCCAGAAAGAATGGCTGCTATCATGAAATCAACCAATAACCAGTGCTGGCGGGGCTGTGGGGAAAGAGGAACCCTGCTCCACTGGTGGTGGTAGTGTAGACTGGTGCAAGCACTGTGGAAATCTGTATGGAGATACCTCAAAGAACCAGGACTGGAAGTCCCATTTGACCCTGCTATTCCACTGCTGGGGATCTTCCCCAGAGAATTAAAAGAATCATACCACAGTGATATATGTGCACCCATGTTCATAGTAGCACAGTTTGTAATAGCTGAAACTTGGAAACAGCCCAAATGCCCATCAACTGGAGACTGGATAAAAAAAATGTGTTTTTCTTTATAAAATGGAGTGTTACTCAGCCATAAAAAATGAGAAATTAGAGACATTTATAGCTAAGTAGATGCACACTGAGGCGATACTCTTAAGTGAAATAATGAGGACACACATGAATAAATACTGAATAGTTTCTCTGGTGTGAGAAACTGAAAGTGTAAATAAGGACTAAAATGTATAATAGGTAATGTGAAATAGGAAGAAAAGGGGCAAAGGGGAAGGAAGTGGGAGGGCTTGGGGAAAGGACAGAAGGGAATGGGATTAATATGAGAAAATGAAAAACTAGGAACAAAATCTTTGTAAATAGGGAGGAATGGAGGGGTTGAAGGGAGGGCTGGGCAAGGGTGAAAAATAAGAACCAAGAGAGACTATGTAAAGGTGCAAATTTCCAATGATGAATGTCATTATATTGTATACTTAAAATGTACCATTGATTAGAATGAATAATCGATAATGCAAAATAGGAGGAAAAGGTCCAAAGGGGTAAGGGTCGTGGGAGGGGCAGGGGAAAGGAAAGAAGGGAAAGGAAAAATGCTGAGAAATGGAAAAAATTTAAATAAAGGCTTTGTAAATAGGGAAGGTTGGAGGGCGTGAAGGGAGGGCTAGGAATGGGGAAAAAATAAGCACCAAGATGCATTATGTAAAGGTACAATTCCCAATGAGAAATGTAATTGTGTTGTATACCTACAATGTACCAATAAAATAATTTAATTTAAAAAAGGAAAAACATTAAAGAAATAATACAGAAACTGCTAAAAAAAAAAAAAAGATAAAACAAGCTTTTAGATCTATAATCTTGATGAACTGTGATTCCCTTAAACCCAAGCAATCTCTTGTATGCCAAGAGCTGCCATACCTTGACATTAAATATCTCATATTACTAACTAAATGGATTAAAACCTAACTTATTTCACAGTAAATTGAATGATTACACATGTCTGATATATTTATATTGTTGCTTTCAATATACAATCCCATCATGTCTCAATAATAATAATAATCCCTTAATAATCCCATCATGTAACAAATTATTTCCTATGTGTTAATTTTTTGAGAAAATTGGTTCTTTCTCAGTTGCCAAAACTATAGCTTTTTTGAGCATGGAGTTATAATTTTTTTAAAAAATAGAAAATGATCTGATGTGCCCATTACCAAAATATAATTGATAGTATAATTGGATTTGGTTTTCTTGTTACAGGGATTTGCTTCTTGTATTCTGTTTCTGTTTTTTGTTTTGTTTTGTTTTGTTCTGTTTTGTTGAGGCAACATTGAATTGCTTTGTTTTGTGTGCAATGTTTTTAATCTGGTTGTATTAAAATCTTGTTTTGTTGGATGTCATTAGAACTTAAAGTAATTTTTATCTGAAAAAATATATGTAACATCTGACTTCCAACATCCTCAGGGAATTGTTTTAGGTTTTATTTTCTTTATCTCCAAATTAGATGAAATCTGTTAATTTGCCTACTTACCAACTTCTGCATGGAGTTTACAACTTTGTCCACAATGGTGATTTTATTGTCTTACAGAAAGAAATTTTAATTCATGAGTATCTTTGTCACCAATACTAATGTTCAATTAGGAAAACAAACAGTTTGAAATAAGTATGAAATTTCTTGATCTTACAGATGGATCATCCTTACATTAAACTGGCTCAGGATTGTCCTTACTGTCTTACTCTATATCCTCTTCCATTGCAAAGGCTTTTGTCATGTTTTCTTGCTTCTCTCTTCCCACAAGGCATTATGCTTCTGTACCTCATAACTGCAGCAATTTTCAAGAGTTTGCTGTAAAATCTCTGCTTGGTTATTTCCTCTCTTCGAAAGCAGAGCATGAGGCAATAGCACAGGTGGAGATAAGTTATTGGGAGATGACTGTGGGAAGGAAGAAAGAGCAAAGAGCTACAGAGAAGTTGGAAAAAACCAATGAAGTTTCTTTTGGTCAAAGTCTCTATGGCGGGCAAAAGGGAGAGAAAAGACTGAAAGGGAAGGTGACACAAAGAAGGAAAGAAAGCCAGTACAATGGCACCTGCTCATCTCAAGCACATCTGATTGTCCTCTCCTGCAGGACTCTCTTCTCAGAAGTCACATGAATTATTGTTCTGTTCATAGCCTTGCTCTTCTTGGCATGTTTGTACCTTCTCAAAAATCAGTGCTGAAACTTAATTCTGAGTGCAACCACATTAAGAGTTGGGGTTTTTCTGGAAGTGACTGACTCAAGAGGGCTCCCCTTGAATGGATTAAGGCTCCTAGGAAAGAAATTTTACACATGTTCTCTCTCCTTTTATTAAACCTCTGAGCAAAAATACCACACCCGTTTCTGACAGTTTATCGAAATGTATATTGTTGAAAATGACACTTTGAGTTACTTAATTAGTTCGGATTTTGAGGATTTTAAAATTTTTTTCCATGAGTGAAAACCACTTGCATTCTCCCTTTCTACCTATTCTTAACAAGCTTGCTCTATATCTGGTAAAAGCTGAACATCTAAACAACAATATGGCTGGATGTGGTGGTGTATGCCTGTAATCCCAGCACTTGGGAGGCAGAGGCAGGAGGCTTGCCAGGAGTTCCAGGGTAGCCCCAGCTACATAGTGAGTTCAGAGTCATTCTGAACTATAATCCAGGATCCTGTCTCAAAAAACTAAATAAATCAATCAATCAATCAATCAATCAATCAATCAATCACAGCTATATGGGCCCAGCTCATTATAGAATCCAAATTTTCATTTACACATAAATTAAAGGAAGCTATTGCACTTGGGTTACTTTCCTTTGCCAAAAAACTTTATATTTATTTTTTTCATAAGTTATATAACTTTTTAAATGACATAAAGAATGCAGCACATGATTTGTATTAATCTAAACATAAGCACGTGTGCACACACACGATAACGTGCAACACAACAGAGCACAACTGTGACATTCACTTTCTCAAACCGCCTGCTCTGCTCTTCCACTTTCTAATCGTGTGCAGACATAGAAACAGGGTACTGACTTGGAAGCAGAGAAAACCTGCACCTAACAGAGACCAAAGCTGATGGTGCTTTGGTCACTGTTTTCCCAGGACCCAGCATTGTAAGAACCACATTCCTATCCATAAGTTACCTTGTCTGCAGTATTTTGTTAATGGAAACACAAGAACCCTAAAAGTGGAAGGAAGAAAAAATATATACTCGTATTTCTTATTACTTATTGGTCAAGATTTTGCCCTATGGGATATTAATTGGCCCATAATTCACCACTATAGGTAGGAATCAGCCAATCCTACGACTTCTCCCACCTCAGGGTCAAGAGCAAAGCTATTTCCGGCAGGATGCAAAGGATGGATACAAGAGGAGGAGGTGACATGGCCTTGAATACTGTTGCTTGAAGTTTGCCAGAATCAGCAAAGCATTGCTTCAGAGGGCAGAAATTCTGAACTGAGTGGAAATATAGCACATTGCTGCCGATGGGGACCTGCTCTCTCCCCCTATGATCGCTGATCTTTCCCTCAATCTCCATCCCAATCTCAGCTCTCTGAAGGAGAATGATAATGAAGGGGTGGGACTCAGGTGAACCGCCCGCAAGGGAAATGGAGACCATATGCACCTATGGGCTCAAATGATGCTTTCTTCTTTAGATTTCCACTGAATCCCTCAACTACCTTTTCAACTTAAATCAATAAAGGTAATGAATAAATCACTCCCTGGTCTCCTTCATTGTGCTTAATTTTAACTAGCATTAATTATTTTCTAACATATCATATATTCACCTAAACATTGTAATGTTCTTATTTGTCAATTTTGAGAAAGGATCTCATAATACTGGCCAGGGTGGTGTGGAACTCTTAGCACCTGGTAATACTCCTTCCTGGGCTCCTGGAATAGCAAGATAACAGGTGTGTTTCACCGTGCATGGTTTACATAATCATTTTTAATTTATGTCTATGCCTCAAAGGTATAAAGTCTATCAAAAAGGGAGGTTTTTTTCCTTTGTAGTATATCCAACATCTACAGAGGTGCCTGACATACTGCAAATATTTAGTAAAATTGTTTTTAAATTTAAATGTAGGAATTCAGGAATGAGTCCATGAACGTATGTTCAAAACTATTTGGTTTTGGGCCGGAGATTTAGCTCAGTAGTTTCACCACCTGCTGTGCAAGCGCAAGGACCCCAGTTCGATCCATGTACCAAAAAAAAAAAGAAAAGAAAAGAAAAAACTATTTGGTTTTCTCCTTGTGTAATGAGATGGAGTAAAATATCTGGATATATTCTCAGTGTATTGGATTTAAAATCTATCAATCATCATTACTTTTATAATATAGTTTTGGCATTTCACTTTGCATTTAATTTTTCATGGTTGCTTGGATTTAGCTCTAATGAAATGGGTATTTTCCCCAGCAAATTTTCAAGAAGGAGATGTTGAAAGCTGCCCTTCCTGAAGCCTTGCATTTGTCAAACTCATCTTTACTTTGTTTTGAACCTTGGCTGGCATGTGTGCTGGTTCCAGGATTATTAGGTTCTGTTCAATTCTTTTCCATACATGTTGGAGTTTTCTCTATTGCCATCTGTCACCTAAAGTTGCTGACATGTTTAAAATAATCTTATCTTTCTTTTTGAATGTCCTCATGTTTACTGTCCCTGGATAATTGCACTTTTTCTTCCTTAAACTTGAAGATGGTGAATTTATCAGAAGCTCTCTTAGTCTCGGTGATCTTCATGAATATTTTCTGAGTCACTGAAGCACAGTGAATGTTTCAAATCAAGCTACTCAGTTTTTCTTTCATTATAAGATGTGCCCTTGTACTTATTCTGAACATTTTGTCCTAGTCTTCTTTTTCAAATACATCAGTTATGGGTGTTTTGTATCTCTAATGTCTACTTCCAGAAGAAAGCTCATGTTTAAACTCATTTTTTTATTTACTTGCTTCTTCTGACTAATCTATAATACTCTCAGCTATGATCCCAATGGTGCTGCTTCAGTTGTTTTAGCTAAAGAGACCATTTCTTAGGGTTTTATATTTCATGTGACATTAAATTCTCTAATTTTAATGTTTTCCTTGGCTTTTTTTATTATTCTACCATACATGACTTCACATTATTTGAATATTATTTTATTTTAGATAATTCATGATTTGTTTAAAACTTTAATTACAGCAACCATGTTGACCGTAAATATGCTGAACACCTTAAGGCCTGGCCTGTTCCTGTCAAAGCCATCTTGCCAAGATGCTTTGGAACCAAGTTTTTTTCATTTCTCCATGTGCACATCCAACCTACTATTTCCCAGCATCTTCCTCCCCTCCCTCTCCTGGATCACTGGGATCTATGGGAAAGCACTGCAGTGCCTCATCCTAACCCTAACTCCTTCAACCCGACGTTCTCTCCTTCCTGCATCATGTTTCACACACTAGTCATGTACTCACAGTATCTGTCCTCACCCTCACATCTCTACTTCTCTGCAATCAAGACCTCTTTGCTTCAAGTTTCTCATATTCAGGAAACCGACTATGGCCTCAGCCATATCAAACATCGATCTCTAAATGTAGTGAGAGGTTTTGAGTCCAGGTCTTTCCTGGAACTTCCAGTCCGATTGATACAGTTGATAAGTTATTCCTTATGGAAGAATAGCCTTTGCTTTATCCTTGTACCTCTGTTCTCTCTTCTGAAAATTGGGAATAAAAACCTTGCCCAGTTCATAGGCTAGATAGGAAGATTTAATTATTTAATAAGTGTACATGACTTAATACAGTGACTCCTTTTATTTTCACCTGAAAGAAGACTTACTAGCTATGTATTTTAAAACTTTCTTCTACATTACATCACTCTGCTGAATTTTTATGTATCATTTAATGCAATCTGATAGTAATATTTTAAAATTTATACAATTGACTGTCTTTCTCCATGAAAAATTTAAATCCCAGAGAGCTGAGACACAGATTGTTTTGATTTTTCTTAACATATTTCATCGTGCTTGACAAATTAGAAAAACAGTCTTCAATAAATATTTTTGAATTAATTTAATTTTCAAGGTTTATGACAATTAAGGAAAAACAATCTCTAATGAGAATTTGATGTACAAGTTTAAGTTTGTTTCCCCTAAGTCATGAAAATTTTATGTACCTGGATTGATATGAGGTCACTGTTACACAACTATTACCCATATACACTACTTTCTCCTTTTTATTTCTAAACAAATTATATTTACCTACCTCTCTGTTTATATATGGAGCTTCAGAAAACACTCATTTATTTGGTTAGTTTCCATGTTGAAACCCCTGTTAAACATTTTGATTATGTTCCCTACTATTAATTCAATAAGTTATTCACACAGAAATAAAATTTCAGAAGAGAAATATAATTCCCTGAATCAAAACTTACCATTTGAGAGTAATTTTTCTCATAATTGAAATAAATTGCTACATGAAAGTAAATATACTTCTCTTTTCCCATTAACGCAGTAGAATCTTCCTTATACTTTCTTTAGCAGTCAGGATATATTGTTGATTGACAGGTTCTACCTCTGCATTGTGAATAGATTCTGGGTAAAGAAATTTATTATCACTATATAAGTGATACATTGTCATATTATCAGTTCAGTTTTGCACTTCAGAAAGAGTGTTTTCCAGTCTCAATTAGTGTGGATTGCACTACAGAGTATGAGGTTTCTATGAAGTTAGAAGTTTTTGAAAAAATTTGCAGATATTAAAAACAAGAAATGGTGGTCTGACTCATAAATGACACATTTTTAGGTCATTTTCTTTAAATATTAATGATTTTGTATATAAACTAATATTTTACCAATGTGGGAATGCAAGGTGGATTAAATTAGTTAATAAATATTAGCAAATAAAGCAGTTTTGCTTCCAAAAAACTTCAAGAGTTATCTGCTATTTAAATTTATGATACAAATTGTATTAAAATTATTTTGTCTTGGCAAGCATGAGGTCCTGAGTTCGATCCTCAGTACCAAAAAAATTTTAATTTATCTTTAGAAAATAAATGATACAGAGTGTCACTGGAATGCATAAAAATTTTCATCATTACACCCAGAGCATATGAATCCTGAAAGATAGAGAAAATTAATGGCCAACAGAAAAAAGGTATAAATCAAAGAATTTTAAGAGAAAACAAAGACAAAATATAGGAGAGGCTTTTTGTAGGACACTAGAAGAGGTGTTTGACCTGCACACACTTGCCATATGGAAGCAGGGCTGGGTTCTGGCACATTACAAACACAGAAAGAAACATAGGTTCCAACTGCATAATAAAAACTGTGTGCCTACTTTACCTGTCTGGATATCTTTTCTCTTGCACAGAAGTTCTTTCCTCAGGCTGCACCAGAAAAGATATATCTGAAACCAGAAGACAATTTAAAAGGGAGATAAATTAACCTTTCTACAATCCTACCATAGATGCTCCAAAAGGAGACCTGAGAGAAAAAAGACAGTGTATATTAAAAAGCATAGATTTGACTTAGAAATTTAACGTCTGTTATACAGCCTAAGGGAAAGAGTTCTGATGGAGTATGATTCCTGGATGCCCATAAAGAGGAATAAAACCAGGTAGAGGACAAAAAGCATCATGCACAATTTCTAAAGACAAATGTTAAATTATGATGATTATATTGAGGGAGGGAGAGAGAGAGAGAGAGAGAGAGAGAGAGAGAGAGAATATGAAGAGGTAAGAAGAGATAATAACTAGTGGAGAGGGCCTCTCATTTTCAGATCCAATATATAAAGAAGTTAGAAGTTATACTTCCATCAATATAATGAGAGAAATCTTGACAAACTGAAAATCAACAAGGCTTTAATCATAGAACTGAAGTTGCACAGAAAAACATCACCCCAAATTGGCAGGTACAAATGACTGTCACTCACAGGTAGGACCTGTTGACCCACAGTGGGAGGGTGGACTCATAAGCAAGCAGGGACATTTAAGTGATAATTCTGATAAATTTCAGGAGACTAAGTGCTGAGTAGCTTGACAGTGAGAAACCCCAGGGCCCACTCTCTTAGAAGAATCTCCCCCACCCTGCTCCTCAGCGACCAGCTTAGCCAGGCAAGCGGAGAGGACCATGGCCTTCTGGAAACGCCCCTCCATCCAACCCATGCCCCACCCACCAGTGAGGAGCTTAGCACTGTGGATGCCTGGAGCCCCCCCCATCACCCCACCCCCCACGCTGGGGTCCTGGCCTCCTGGTTGTGACATTACCTGTTGTGGTTCCAGACTACAGAGGTACAGGGGGTCATAAAGGCCATTGTCCTCAGCTCCAGAAGATAGAGCAGAAGAGAAAAACAGAAAGAGGTCCTCTCTCAGGCTCCTGGATGAAAACAAGCCCACTGAAAAAGAGAAGAGAATCTCTGCAATAAAGGCACACCAGACCACTGTACTTGGTAGGTTGGAGGGATCATGCCCTCCCATCAAAACCTGGATTATCTTCAGGGGAAGAGCAGCTGGAACCTGCAGTAGAACCTTGCAGAGTGCAACCCTGCAAGAGGTCAGGGAGCTCAACTTGGGACTTGTAGCCAGAAATCACCCTGAATCTCACAGGTCTGATACTGGCTTGCTGAGACTCATTGACTTACATCTGCACACTCCTTCCCACTTTGTTTATTGTGACAGCAGAGACATAACCTGAAGGAGACCTTTCATTTTTATTTTTTATTTGATATTTTCAAAATTTTTATTTTTTTTCTGCTCTTATTTTCAATTTTTAATTTTTATTTTTTTATTTTTCTACTCTTCAAATTTTTCTTTTTCTTTTCTTTTCTTTCTTTCTTTTCTCTATTCTTTCACTCACTCTCTCACTGTCCCACATTGTTCATCATCTCCCTTTTTGTTCCTGTTCTGGCCCTAATTCAGATTTCTTCTTTATTTTTCTTTTCTTCTCTATTTCCTTCTTTGGATTATCATTAGTTTTAAGGGAAAGTAAATACAGTTTCTAGCCTCTGTATTACTGTTAGATTGTTCTGTTTTTGTCTTTGTTCTTTCATTCTGCTTTTCCTCTTGTCTTCAACAGTTTCTTAGGGTTTGTGTGATCTCCCTATGTCCTCTGACCTCACTGCTTACTTACCTTATCCTTTTACCTACCTATTCCTCCCTCCCAACTCCTTCTAACACTTCATCCTGAAGGGTAAAATTGGTATATTGAAGAGTTTATTCACTATAAACATATGTTGGTTTGGTCTTTGATTTTGATTAAATTCACACCATTAAAGATGATAGATTAATAACTACCAAAATTGTCATTTTCTAAGCTGTGCTTGATGCTATGGTGTTGCTAATTGTATCACTTGGGCTAAGGTGTTGTGATCGATCTATTTAGGTATACTTTCTGGTATAATGAAAATGAAATAGCTTCAGAGTCATTAGAGACTCAAAACCTAAAGACCAACTAATCTGGAAGACACCTCTGATAAGCAATCATTCCATAAGGGTTCTAAATACAAGCAACAAAGATATTTACAATAAACAGTTTCAAAGTATCAACCCAGGAATTAAATGGACAGTACCAAAAACAAAAATGAGAAGACATTTAAGCAAGGCACAAACTCAGACTTCCACCCCACCAAAGGCAAATTCTGGGAGAAATGAGGTGGAAAAGTCTGATAATGAACCCCCTGGACACCCTGAGCTGATAGCATGGGAAGTAACAAAACAGATGAATGAGGCTCTAGAGAAGTTGAAAACAGAAATAATTTCCCAGATAACTACAGAGATGGTGAGCAGAGTGAAAAACTTGATTAGAGGCTCTAGAACCGAAAAAGATAAAAAATTAGGTGAGCTCAGAACCCTGCTAGAAGCCATGAATTCCCAACATAAGAAAGAAATGGAAACCATGATCACCCAACATAAGAAAGAAATGGAATCCATGAAACAGATTCAAACAGATATCCAGGAGATTAAAAACTCCATTGAAAGTATTCACAGCAGATTAAGGGAATGTGAAGATAAAATATCAGATATAGAAGAAAGGATTGTGTTTATTGACCATGAAAACAAATATTTCTTAAAAATAGTAAGGGACTATGAGAAATCGATCCAGCAGCTGCTAGATGATGCAAAGAAGAATAACATAAGACTGTTAGGAGTCCCTGAAAAAGCAGGAGAAAGTACAATTGACATTAAAAAAAAAAACTGTTCACAGAAGTAACAGTAGAAAACTTCCCAGACAGAGGTAGAGAATTGGACATACAGATAAGTGAGGTATATAGAACTCCAACTAGCCATGATCAAAAAAGCCTACACCTAGACATATAATAGGCAAGATCCCAGAAACCCAACATAAGCACAAAATCCTGCAAGTAGTCAGAGAAAAGAAACAAATCGCCTTCAAAGAAAAGCCCATCAGAATCACAGCAGACTTCTCAACACAAACCCTCAAGTCAAGGAGAGCCTGGAGTAAAGTATTTCAAGCCTTTAAAAAAATAACATCCAACCAAGGCTGTTGTATCTTCCAAAATTATATTTTAAAATTGATTGGGGAAATTAGATACTTTCATGACAAAGAACACCTGAGAAATTTCATGAACACCAAACCAGTACTCCAAACATTTCTAAACAATACCCTAGAAAAAGACAATGAAGATCAGGACTCCATGAAGCCCTACAGAGGAAAGCCACCAGGCAAGGCAACAAACTAAAGGGAAAGGTGAAAAAATAAAAGAGCCAACAACAGTAAAACATCATGACCAGGATGAGTCAATATCCATCAATTATAACCATCAATGTTAATGGTCTCAATTCACCAACCAAAAGAAATAGACTGGCAGAATGGATTAAGAAGTAAAGTCCAACAATATACTCTATACAAGAAACACACCTAACTCCAAAAAATATCCATCGACTGAAAGTAAAAGGGTGGAAAACACTTATCCTCATGACAGGAACCGGGATAAAAGCAGGGTAGCAATCTTATTTACATACAAAGTAGATTTCAAATGAAAACTAATTAAGAGAGACAAAGATGGTCACTACATCTTTGTGAAGGGAAGAATCCAAGAGGAAGAGATGACAATCCTAAATATATATGCACCAAATATGAATGCCCCCAATTATACCAAACAAATATTAATGGACATGAAAAACCAAATAAGCACTAATACAATTGTGGCAGGGGATATCAATACCACACATTCACAAATAAACAGATCATCTAGACAAAAAATGAACAACATATTCTAGAAATGAACCAAGCTATTGAACAAATGGACTTAACAGATGTTTACAGAGTGTTCCAACCCACAAAATCAGAATATACATTCTTTTCAGTTGCACATGGGTCATTCTCCAGAATAGATCACATATTAGATCATAGGACTTGTTTAAGTAAATGTAAAAGAAATTAAGTAACCCCATGTATATTATTAGACCATAGTGTAATAAAATTATATATCAATAACGTAAGAAACTGCAAAACTGCCACAAACACATGGAAATTGAATAACACCCTCCTGAAAAATCAATGGGTAACAGAGGAAATTAAAGAAGAAATTAAACAGTTTCTACAAGTAAATGATAATGCCAGTACAACATACAGGAATCTATGGAAAACCATGAAAGCAGTTCTATGAGGGAAATTCATAGCAGTGAATACCCATATTAAGAAAACCAAGAAAATTCAAATAAATAAGCAAATGCAGAGCCTCAAGCTCCTAGAAAAAGAAAAGCATAACAAAATCAAAGCTCATACAAGAGAGGAAATTATAAAGATCAGAGCAGAAATCAATGCAATGGAGACTAAGAGAACGATATAAACAATCAATGAATTGAACAGTTGGTTTTTTGAAAGAATAAATAAAATCAATAAACCTTTAGTGAACCTTATCAAAAAAAGGAAAGAAAAGGCTCAAATCCAGGCAATTAAGAACAAAAAAGGTGAAGTCACAACAGATTCAGCAGAAATCCAGAGGATCATCAATACCTATTTTGAGAACCTGTACTCTAATAAAATGGAAAACACAGAACAAATGGACAGATTCCTAGATACAAACAAATTGTCAAAGTTTAATGAAGAAGATATAGAAACTGCTAACACCCAAATTACAATGAATGAAATTGAAAATGTAATAAAAATTTACCAACAAAGAAGCCTAGGTCCTGATGGCTTCACTGCTGAATTCTGTAAGACATTTAAATAAGAACCATCGCCATTACTCTTTAAACTCATCAAGGAAATTGAAAGGGAAGCAATGCTTCCAAATTCATTCCTAGAAGCAAGTGTTACTTTGATTCCAAAACCAGGAAAAGACCCAACCAAAAAAAGAGAACTACAGGCCAATCTCCCTAATGAACATAGATGCAAAGATTCTCAACAAGATGCTGGCAAACAGAATACAGAGGATTATCAAGAAGATCTTATACCCTGACCAAGTCAGATTTATCCCAGGGATGCAAGGATGGTTCAACACTCATAAATCAATAAATGTAATACACTGTATTAACAGAGCCAAGGACAAAAACCATATGATCATCTCAATAAATGCAGAAAAGAATTCAACAAAATCCAACACCCATTCATGATAAAAACCCTACAGAAAATTGGAATAGAAGATCTTTATCTCAAACTAATTAAGGCTATCTATGAAAAACCAACAGCCAATATCATACTAAATGGTCAAAGAAATTATATTTTTAAGGTAAAATCAGGAACAAGACAGGGATGCCCACTATCACCACTCCTGTTCAATATAGTTCTGGAAACATTAGCCACAGCAATTAGAAAAAAAGAAAGAAAGAAAAGGAGCAAAGATGGGAAAAGAAGAAGTTAAACTGTCATTATTTGCTGACAATATTATGCTTTACATAGAAGACCCAAAAAAGTCTGCCAAAAGACTTCTAGACTTAATTGACAGATTCAGTAGAGTATCTGGATACAAGGTCAAAACTCAAAAAACAATAGCCTTCTTGTACTCAAATAACAGACTCACAGAGAGAGAAATTAGGGAAACAAGTCCTTTTACAATAGCATCCAAAATAATGAAATATCTAGGAATCCATCTAACAAAGGAAGCAAAAGACCTCTACACTGAAAACTACAGCACTCTGAAAAAGGAGATTGAAGAGGATATAAGGAAATGGAAGGACATCCCTTGTTCTTGGGTGGGAAGAACCGGTATAGTGAAAATGGCCATACTTCCAAAACTGCTATATAGATTCAATGCAATACCAATTGAAATCCCAACAACATATTGCACAGAACTTGAGAAAACAATCCAAAACTTCATTTGGAATCAGAAGAGACCTAGAATAGCTAAAGCAATTGTCAGCAAAGGAGACATGGCAGGGGGTATAACAATCACCAACTTGCAACTATAGTACAAAGTTACTGTGATAAAAACAGCAAGGTACTCACAAAGAAACAGACCCGAGGTTCAGTGGAATAGATTAGAAGATGCAGAAACAACTCCAGACATACTAAGCCCCCTCATCTTTGAGAAAGGAGCCAACCACCCTCACTGGAGGAAAGATAGACTATTTAATAAATGGTGTTGGAAAAACTGGATTTCAAAGATTAAAACTAAGCCCATATCTATCACCATGCACTAAACTAAGATCAAAGTGGATTAAAGATTTAAATATTAAAACAGGAACACTAAACTTGCTGGAAGATAAGTTACGTAGAACTCTTGAAGACATTGGCATAGGAAAAGACTTTATGAACAAAACTTCAGTAGCACAGGAACTAGCACAAAAAAATCAATAGCTGGGATCTCATCTTATTAAAAAGCTTCTGCACTGCAAAAGAAACTACCAACAGAGCTAAGAGACAACCTAAAATGTGGGAAAAAATTTTTATCAGCAGTACTTCAGACAAAAGACTACTATCTGGAATAGACAAGAAATTTAAAAAATCAAACCTACCCCCCCCAAATTTAAAGACTCAATTCAAAAATGGACATCTAAAATGAACAGACATTTCTCAGACAAAGAAGTAAAAGCAGCAAATAAATACATGAAAAAAATGTTTAATATCACTGGTCATTCGAGAGATGCAGATGAAAACAAGACTGAGATTCCACCTCACCCCAGAAAGAATGGCTGCTATCAAGAAATCAACCAATAACAAATGCTGGCGGGGTTGTGCAGAGAAAGGAACCCTTCTCCATTGTTGGTGGGAGTGCAGACTGGTGCAACCACTGTGGAAATCAGTATGGAAATACCTCAAAGAATTAGGATCAGAGATTCCATTTGACCCAGCTATTGCCCTGCTGGGTGGCTTCTCAGAAGAATTAAAAGAATCATACCACAGTGATATATGTGCACCCACGTTTATAGCAGCACAGTTTGTAATATCTAAAGCTTGGAAACAGCCCAAGTGCCCATCTACTGGAAACTGGATAAAGAAGATGTGGGGGTTTTTTAATATAAAATTGAGTACTACTCAGCCATAAAGAATGAGAAACTAGAGATATTTATAACTAAATGGATGCATATTGAGGTCATACTCTTAAGTGAAATAAATAGGACACACATTTTTAAATACTGAATAGTTTGTCTAGTATGATAAACTGAAAGTGTAAATGAGGTTTAAAATGATTAAAATGAATAATTGATAATTTCAAATAGGAAGAAAATGTCCAAAGGGGTAGGGGAAGTGGGAGGAGAATGGGAAAGGGAAGAAGGGAAATGAAAAATTATTAGAAAAGGAAAAAATGGAAACAAAGTTTTTCTAAATAGAGAAGGGTGGAGGGATGAAGGGAGCACAGGGAATGGGGAAAAAATAAGAACCAAGGTACATCATGTACAGGTACAAGCACCCAGTGATAAATGTAAATGTATTGTATACCCAAAATGTACCCATAAAAGAATTTAACCAAAAAAAAGTCTTAACAAATCTCATAAAAAGTGCAGTTGATATGAACCATATCCAAAGACCACTAGAAAATACCAACTTCTGTTTATTGACTTATAGCAGTAGATTGAGCTATGAAACATTTCAAAATGTAGGAGTTAGAAAAATGCACTATAAGGAAGGGGTAGTTATGTTTAATTGTACAATGGTCTTGGTGGAGATTTCTTGGAATTTGTAAACTAGGGAGCTTCTTGAAGTGTCAGTGATTATAAATTTAGAACACAAAGTCTATGCAGAGTTGCTATTAGATCAGCTTCTCTGTGATCTTATCTAAAAACAACTAAGTCTTAAAACACCTGACGGTTTGAATTCAGGTGATCTGTGATGTACATCAACTTAAGCCTGGCACAGTTTTCTGATTTTGCAGGTCAGGTATATTTTTAAGTTACAGTTTCTCTTTCATTTTTCACATCTTTATTTGGATCTTTTGTATCCTTAAGATATTCTTTTTTTTTTTTTTTTTTTTTTTGGCACCAGGGATCGAACTCAGGACCTTGCGCTGGCAAAGCAGGCGCTGGAACCACTGAGCTAAATCCCAGGCCCAAGATATTCTTTGATTGCTTGATATTGCTACTCATTTTTATAGACTCTTTGAAACTAAGGCTAAAAGAGTTTGCATACCAGATCCAATCCCAGGGTCTGTCTCCAAACCATATTCTTTTTTCATTAAACATTCTCTTCTCCTAGATGTGGAACCCTATCTCTGGTATTATTAATGTTCTGGTAACATAGTTTGGATTTTTTAGTGAAAACACTCTCTTTTCTCACCCAAGTGTGTGACTTTGGGCATGGTCAGAGTACCCCTTGCCAAGGAAGCAGAGGCAGACCCTTCCCAACTGTCCCTACTTCTTTCTACCTGGATCCCAGGGATTCTCTATAATTTCTGACTTAAATGAACTCTATTCTTAGTTATTCAGAAACTATCCCTAAGGCTTATAAAGTTCCTAATAATAATAATGACAGTATACACCTCATAGAATCAATGGAGAAATGAAATTTTCCTTTCTAAGTAATTAGCCTAATATCTGCTACACAGTAGGTGCTCAAAAGTTATTAGCTACTCTTACTACTCCCATCGGTAAAAACAACAATAACAGTGCACACCCATACGAGACAGATTAGCAGACCTTACTACAGAAAAGTGGTCTGTTTCTGATCATCAAATGCTCGTGCCTAATTATGACACTAAATGAACTACAAATTGATAAAAAGTTTTTGGTTTTTGGTTTTGGTTTTTGGGGGGTCTTTTGTTTTGTTTTTGTTTTTGTTTTTGGCCTATTATTTTTCTTTCAGAGGGTTATGATCCTATTTACAGGCTTATATGGACCTATTGTCCCAAAGAAGTTTTTATTTTCCCAGGCATGAGTAATGCAACTTGGATCGGAGATACCAGGTGTGTGACTAGCCTACTTAATAGTTAGCTGATGTCTTAGTCACTTTAGCTCACATTCCTGTTGCAGGGACACAACACCCAACACCTACAATTTAAAGGAGAAGAGGTTTATATTGGCTCAGTTTTAGAAGTTTCAGTTCATGTTCAGCAGGCTCCAGTGCAGAAATGGCATGGTGGAAGGGCCTGTTTCTGAGGAGCGCTGCTCAGATCCTGGTGGCCAGGAAGCACAGAGAGAAAGAAAGAGCCAGTAAAGGAGACATGTCCTTCCAGGTCACCCCAGTGGCCCACCTTTTCTGACCAGACCCACCTCCCAACAGCACACACAGCTGCAGAGCTCAATAGCGGATAAGTACAGTGCCCCATGATGCAATTACCTTCCAGAACATGAACATATGCGGCTTTAGGGAACATCCCTGATGTGAACTATAGCAACTCAGCAAGTAACTGATAGAAGAAAACTAATCTGGTTTCCTTTCTACAAAATTATGACAGAGAAGAAAAACCATCCATGGTAGGGAACACGGAAAGGGGACGTTATTAGAACCTCTGCAGTAAGTCCTAGTCCCCTGTGAGCCATGGCAGCACAAGGAGAATTAGTTTATTATACAGGAAAGGTAGAAAAATGAGATTTAGAGAAGAAGCTGAGCTTTGGGTCTGATCAGTGCTGCTCTGGGCGCCAAAGACAAAAGTCCCCAGCTTACAGCACGTTTTATTCAGTACATCGGGAGAAACAAAGTGTAACAATCCAAGAACAGTGAGGAACTAAGTAGATGAAGATTTTGTTCCTCCCAGGATGTCTTCAGCTGGTGTAATCTTGTCCTGGAGAATCACAGCATCACCGGATCACTGAGGTCTCAGCTGTGACCGGAGGCCAAAATGGAATTATGTCTCAAAATGCCATAGCTGACCTGTAGGCAGGAGAACTAGGCCTAATCAAATGATTTTTCCCTAAAATTATGTAGCATTGCTCCTAACAATCCATCATCAAAAAATTCTTCCATGAGGCACAGCTGTCATTGAAGGCGGTTCTTGTAAGAAACTACATTTACTAGCCTTGCTTGCATTCAGAAATTTGACTAGAATTGAGTGGTGGCGAACCTATGGCATGCATCCCACAGCCAGCTGTTTATCATTGAAAGCTCTAAAAGGTTCACCATCACTGGGCTAGATCCTGCTAACACAATGTGAGTAAAAGCAATGTATTTCACTTCAGAGTTTGGATTTTAGAATAAGAAATGAGTAAAGAGCAATGTGTATCATGTCCCAGTGGGCATTCTCTTCATAGTCTTCCCCATCCTGCTGACTAATGCAAAGAGTTTTGAGATTGGAGAGTTTGGTCAAACCACAAGGTGAAAGAAGGCTGGATCCTCAAATTGCCACATGGAGGAAAGCAAAGCTCTCTATTGACAAGGAAAATTCATCATGTTATACTGCTGAAATCATGTACCTCATTTGTTGCAGCAGCTATTACCCTAACCAAAAGTTGTTTCTAATTGAAATATACATAATTATAAATATCTTGCTAATATTGCTATAATTTGGAGCAGGATCTAAAAGGGTATACTCAAGAGCAAATGTTAAGACATCCGCAAAGTTTTATATGTGATTATTTTAATCTGCTGATGCCAACAATGCGATTCTTACTGATAAAAAAAAGAAGAAGAAGACTCTTCCTAATTATTGGATTCTAATTCGATGCACACCACTAGGTTCTCAAGGTGAAGAATATTAGAAAATCCTCTTTCAGTTCTGACCACAGGGGAATATTATCTTTGTGAAACTATCTAAAGCAATCTACAAAGACTTTCCTCCTGGGAGAAAGACTGTTGCTTTCAGAGAGGGGCATTCCTGACACATTAGCCTTTTCTATCCTCCCTGCATCATAGGATGGACTGAGGAAGTGGCATGAGATTATCAACTGGTGAAACACTTGTGTAGGTCACAGCCAAATGCCTCAGATTTTCCAAAGATGAATTTATTCATGAGATTATAGAAATATTTTCCTCTACACTTTAACCTCCACACCAATGCTACACTTCAGTGTAGTAACAGTGATGTCTAGTAAAGAGATATGCATGACACACACTATCTCCAGGGGGTGTTTTGGGAATTCAAATCCAATGAACAAGACAACAAGAATATACAAGGAATCTAATCTTCTTACATAAAGAGCTAAAGAAAACATTAAATACAACCAAACCCTCAGAGAGATCTTCTCATTAAAGACCTAGCCATTGCTCTTACTTGATGCAATGTAGACAGTATTTAGCAACAACAACAAAGTTATACGTATAATGAATGAAAGGACAAGTAAACATATTCATATGAGATGCAGTAAACAAAACTCCCAGAAAACACAGATGTTGAAATTTTCAGTCAAGAAATGTAAAATAGTCAAGATTAATGTGATGGTTAAACTTGAATGTGTCAACTTGATGACTTCGGCATCTTTCTGAGTGATTGGTGGAGCACACTTATAGGTGTATCTGAGTGGGTCATGGAGGTGTGACCTCCAATCTATATCTGGTTCTTTATCCTTCTTCTCTGATGCTGTTCTCCTGCTCTGCTTCTCAGCCACCAATTACTAAGTACCTTTCTCTACGATGCCTTTCTGCTAGATGTTTCTGCTTTGGAGCCAACTGACCATGGATTGAATCCCCTTGCAATGAGTCAAGTTAAACCTCTCCTTATTTAAGTTGAGGACATTGGGTATTGTTTCCACCACTGGGAAAGCTGACTATTGTGAAAATAATTGTCATGATTGGGTACTTCTTATAACTCTTCCTGCCTGTGTGGTATAGGACCTTTTAGAACTGGCTGCTTTGAAGATTTTGGAATGGTTTATGGATGTGGGCCAGAGAAGTCTTAGAATGGTATAAGCATAACCTGATGGGTGATTGTGGTCAGAGTTCAGAAAACCATAATGCTGAGTGTGGACAGTACTGGCCAGAATAAGAGGTGTCAGTAGGGAATAAGGTCTTCACTGGCAACACTCTGGCAAACAAATTGTCTACATTTTGCCCCTCTTGTGAGACTACATAGGAGACTAGTATTAAAGGATATGGAATAATTCATCTGGTAAAGGAAATTTCAAGTCATCTCAACATGCAGGCTGTGGTATGAGCATTGCTTGTTGCTTTTAGCTAGACTCAAAATGAAGATCCAGAGCAAAAGTCATACAGAAATATTTGAAAATCTTAAATTTTGAACCAAGGAACAACATCCAATACTGGGGCCAGAAGTGGGATGGTTGCTCAAGAGATTAGTGTTGTTAAAAAAGAATGAAGTTGTTGTGCAAGGACAAGAAGAAAGATGAATTGAGGGCATATCAGAAATCCACACAACCCCTCTGTTACAGGCTGAAAGGTGCATAAATGTAAACTTTTATTTAACAAGTAAGTCTTTGGGCCTCCAGGATTGACAAGGAACTCTTTGGGAATTGATTTCCCAGGATTCATTCACTCTGCTCAGCCATCCTGGCCATCAGAGTCTGCTATAGTCACGGTTCAAGGAAGACTCACTACTGCTCTTGCCAACAGCAGACCTTGGCATCATCCACATGATACTGAGTAGTTTTTTGTTTGCTTGTTTGTTTTTAACTGGGATGGAGAATCCAAGTGTTGTAGGGTCAAGGAGGCTTGCACCCAGATTTCAAAGGAAGACATGGTAAGACAGGTAGGGAAGCCCTGAGAGGGCAGTGCATGAATGTTAGGATTGAAGCCAAAGTGGCCACGGACACTGGGAAGTCAGAGAGTCCAGGAATATCAAGCATCTTCTGAGGAAAAATGCAGGCATTTAGTTGAGCCAGCCCAAGAAGAGGCCAGGTAAGCTGCCACCAGGAAGGACACAGTGATGGTGCCTCCAAGTCCTCTGGAATCCACACCTCATCACCATGCAGCCCTGATGCCAGATGTGAAGCTACAGGACTTAACCTTTGCTCTGCCAAGTTTCAGTTTTGATTTGGTCCAGTTGTGTTCTCTCCTCCTGGCCCTCCCTTTTGGAATGTGAATGTTTACCCTGTACCATTGCACCTTGGGTTTATGTAACTTGTTTTCATTTACTTTTATGGAAGTTTACAGCAAGTGTCTGACTTAAATCTCAGAAGAGACTTGGCCTTTTGAAAAATGCTTAACTGTTGAGTCACTGGGGAAGGGATTATTGAGTTTGGGGTTTTATGTAAGATGATTGTTTCATGGTAGGCATAGTTATTTTCTTGTGTTTAATTGGAGATTAAGCACTGTTTAGAGAGATGTACTTGGGAGTCAAGTTGACAAGAAAGAAAATAGTACCTCGGGGGAGAGGGAGGGGAAGCGGAGGCAGCGGAGGAGCGGGCTGGATGCGGTGAAAGGCAGGACGCGGTGAAAGGCAGGACGCGGTGAACGGCAGGACGCGGTGAACGGCAGGACAGACCAGCGGGAGCCCGAAGGCTGCGCGCGACCCGTAGTCTCTGGCCGGAGCTTTATTTAATGAAACGTGCCATAGACTGAAAAACCAAACATGAGGGTAGCAGGAGCTGCAAAGTTGGTGGTAGCTGTGGCAGTATTTTTACTGACATTTTATGTTATTTCTCAAGTATTTGAAATAAAAATGGATGCAAGTTTAGGAAATCTATTTGCAAGGTCAGATTTGGACACAGCTACACGTTCTACGAAGCCTCCCAGATATAAATGTGTGATCTCAAAAGCTTGCCCTGAGAAACATTTTGCTTTTAAAATGGCAAGTGGAGCAGCCAATGTGGTGGGACCCAAACTCTGTCTGGAAGACAATGTGTTGATGAGGGTGTTAAGGATAATGTTGGAAGAGGGACGAATGTTGCCTTGGCCAATGGCAAAACAGCAGAAGTAGTAGACACTAAATATTTTGACATGTGGGGAGGAGATGTGGCACCTTTTATTGAGTTTTTGAAGGGCATGCAGGATGGAACAATAGTCTTAATGGGAACAAATGATGGTGGTGAAACCAAATTGGATGATGAAGCACGGCGGCTCATTGCTGAGTTGGGGAGCAGCAGATCTATTACTAATCTTGGTTTTAGAGACAACTTGGTCTTCTGTGGTGGGAAGGGCATTAAGACAAAAAGCCCTTTTGAACAGCACATAAAGAACAACAAGGACACAAACAAATATGAAGGATGGCCTGAAGTTGTAGAAATGGAAGGATGTATCCCCCAGAAGCAAGACTGATGGAAGCACACTTTTACTATTAATGGGAGAGCTATAAAGAAGAAACTAGGTGTAACTATTTTAATGGCATGCAGCCATCTCGGTGTGTGCATGATCATTCTCTTTTGATATCAGGATTATTTATTGGTAACGTAAATAGCTATCTTTGCGAATAGTCCTCACAATGAGCAAATCACTAAACCATTTTTAAGCACATTTCCCTAAGAGCACAATATTTAGACTGCTATGGTAACAACATACTTTAATTCTAAAAGTATACTCAGTGGATAACTGAGCAGATTGTGAAAATACTGATACATATACTGGTTGCTGTGAAAAGCTATCACGATTTTTAGAGAGATTTTGTTTATAGAGAGTGAAATATCTGGCCTCGTGACTATAGTCTCTTTTAAATTAAAGAGAGATTTGAAAAAAAAAGAAAAGAAAATAGAGAAAATAGTACCTCTATGAGAGGAGGAAGAAATAAGGAGTTAGAATTGTGTTTTAAAAGTGGAATTCAGTGGAAATCCTGATAATATCATACCATGGGCCCATCATTTTACCTTTCTAGTGTTCCTCCACGTTATTTGTCTTTCTTTAAGTGCATTTCTACAGCAAATGGAATTTACTGTAGATACAGACAATGCCTTCAGACCAGCTGTTGACATAATCTTTTTTGCTACTTTTAATTATAAATGTGGTCACATCTCTAGTCCTATTAACTCATTCATTTTTCTACCTACTGAACATTTCATTTCCTGATGAACTTTTAATTCAGAGGAAGCTCAATTTCTCTTCTATGTTCCATTCTGTATTTTCTTAAACTGTTAATGTATGTACCAAAAATAAACAAGAATATTGCAAATTAAACTATGTTACTAAAAATGTAGTTTCTTCTTTTCTCACAAACATAAATAGAGCTAGCTATTTGTGTGGGGTGTGCATATGTGCAATCATGTATGTCTGAATCACTTTTTATATATTTCCCTGAGAGACTGTAGCCTTTGCCTTTGGAACTGGCTCTACCCCCTGCTATGGTAATTTGATATTAAGCCAGTGCACTGTGGGTTAGCTAAAGGTGGATAGCAGTGTTAGTCCTGCCATATCCAGTGGGATTGTCAGTTTGCTCCACAATATATTTTGCCAATAGAATTTTTTGAAATGATGGAAATATTCTATATCTAAGTTTTCCTTATAGTAAACACTAACTACAAGTGAATATGGAACACTTTAAATTTAACACTACTTGAAGATTTTTGACTACTGTACTGAAAAATTCTAATTTGGAAAAACCCGTAGTTAATGATAGGATTATCTGGCTGTTGGACTATTTTATAACTCTGTTGGAAGCTATCACAATATTGGTATAAAGTTTACTTTATAATAATATCATGACTACAACA